>NC_034597.1:58613337-58637066 GCF_900095145.1 Mus pahari
AGAAAGAAAGAAAGAAAGAAAGAAAGAAAGAAAGAAAGAAAGAGGAAGGAAGGAAGGAAGGAAGGAAGGAAGGAAGGAAGGAAGGAAGGAAGGGAGGGAAAGGAGACACATAGTATGAGAATTTTCTTAATTCTATGTATGTGCATGGGTTTGTGTGTGTCCATGATCCAGAGATGATGGATCTCCCTGAAGCTAGCGTTCTAAGTGGCTGTCGAGCCCCTCATGTGAACACTGGGAGTACTCAAACACAGGTCCCCTGAAAGAGCAATATGCACTCTTAACCCCTAGGCCATTTCTCCAAACACAAAGTAAGAGACTTTTCTAAGGACCAGGGTTTATCCTAGGTTCCTTGCTCACATTCCTTAAACAGAAACATTGATATCATTTCAAATGATAAAGTTGAGATTTCCTTGCTCAGAGCCACTGGGATCTGCATCCAGTCTAAGGGCCTGGGGTGTAGTTTAGTTGGTAGAGTGCAAACAAAAAGCCTTGGGTTTGGTCCTCAGTGTAGTGTAAGCCAGGGTGGCAATCCCGTAATTTGGGAGGTGGAGGCAGGAGGATCGGGAACCAAGGTCAATCCCAGCTGCAGAGCAAGTTCAAAGCCAGCTTGGGATACATGAGACCCTGTCCCCTACAAAACAAAACACACACAAATTCAATTCAGTCTAAACCTATACCTGGAGGTCTGGGCCTCTGTATAGAAGCATTTGCACATTTAAACTTCATCGAAACAGACCACCCCCAACCCTAATATTCCCAGGTGCCTTTCTCAGTTTGACCAATCAGTGGTTCCCAAGCTACTTGAAGTTCATCAAGTTCACAAACTCTGAGTTAAAATTCTTTTCCCATTGAATTCTCATGTAACTGATAGCTAAGACTGCTGATCCAAGCACAGGATTATATTGAAGTAGAATTAATGTTGATTCCAGAAGAGTTCTGCCAGATTTCTATAGCACTTGAAACTCCCCAAAGGATACATCAGTGCAATAAACTGTGTTCCTACTGCTGTTCTCTGTTTTTAGGCACAAGAGGATTGGGCCAGATCAGTGGAAGCACAGAGAATCAGTTGGCAGCTCTGATTACCCACACTCTCTGAGCAGAGGCCAAGGTGGGCCAGCATCTCCAGGTCTGAGAACGGGAAGTCCCACTGCCTGGAGTGTCAACAATACCATCAGTACTCCCTTGGGAAATAAACCTTTATTTCAAGTATGAACTTGACTTGAGGTATCTCGAGATAAGAGTTGTTCTGTGAAAGGATATAGATACAGAAGACAAAATTTAGAGCTAAGATGAAAGGATAGACTATCCAGAGACTACCCCACCCGGGGATCCATCCCATCATCAGCCACACCAGTTAAACATTTTTATTTATTGTGCAGCACTGGAAATTTGAATCCAGGGTTCTATGCATGTTAGGCAAGCACGTCACCCTGAGTTACATGCTAGCTCATTTCAAGACTAGAGTGTGATCGTCAGTTAACTAGGCAGCACAAGCATCACCAGTATCCATGTTGTTTTGGAAAGAATACCAGGACTGGATTCCAAGGATCTGGGTTCAAATCCCATTTCTACCACTTCACTAAGGTCCTTCTGGCAGTATACAAAGTCTTCAAATTTAATTGCTCTGATCTTTGAAATGGAGGGAATAATAAACCTGCTTTGGCCGCTGTAGAGAGAAACATGTAAGACTGTTTTCCCCAAAGCATCTAGCATTGGGTGTGACACTACTACATGTTCAGTTAAAGCTGGCTGGGCTGTGTCTGAGTCGGAGTCACACTATTGGAATGCTACAAATTCTTTCGCTGCTCTAATCAAATAATCGCCTCTAGAGCTGTCTGAGACGTTAGGAGACAAGAATTTATCGGGATGGATGCACCAAGTCCTCTAGTTTATTTGAAAAGGCTTACATCAGTAAAGACAGAGATCTTTTTTCCTGTTGCTTTTTGAGACAAGGTTTCCCTGTGTAGCCCTGGCTGTCCTAGAACTTGCTCTGTAGATGAGGCTAGCCTTGAGCTCAGAAATCTATCTGCCTCTGCCTCCTGAATGCTGGGATTAAAAGCATGTTCCACTGCCGCCCGTGGAGACAGACTTCTATCAATTAAGTATCTATTTTTCTGTGTCTATCATTACATTTATCCATCAGGCATCATTCCTCTACAAAGCCATCAGTAAAATGCTAATGTCTGTGGGAATCTTTGTGAACTTCTCTTCAGCTGTGCTCGTCTTTTAGCTTTTTTTTTTTTTTTTCAGTCTGAAGTTATATCAAACTGAAAGAAACCCAAATCTCTGCTCACACCAAGCACTGAACTAGGAACTTCACATGCATTTATCACATCATTTAACCTCACACTATTAAGAGAAAAACCCTATGCCTGTGCTAAGGGGAGAACCCTGTAGAAATAACACAATGGTGGATCTTACTTATGCCCCTCCCCCTGCCCCTGCCCCCCATGACTGTTACAGGGGTGTTGAACCTGTCAATTCTACACTATGGGGACAGGGGTAACTGACACAGTTCCTAGCACAGGAACATCCTTTCAATGTTCTCTTCCAATCTGTCCAGCAGTAAACTGGTGACTGGGCAGATCAAACAATGTTCAGACATAAAATATCAAAAATCACACATATGCAGCATGCAGTGGGTGGGGGTGTGTGGAAACAGTGCCCTCCAATCAGGAGACTTGATTGCCTGTGCCCTTAGAAGCTGTACAACCTAGGGCAAGTGACCCCAGCTCACTAGCTATCTGCTCATATTTAAATGACACAACTGGAAAAGCAGTAGTACCTCATTCTTTTCTCAACTCAACCATTCCAGTTATATACAATTGCTGGGTTGTTTTCAGTCTTCCAAATTGCAAGAACAGAATAATACATCCTAAAACTTTTAACTGGCAGTCTCCTGTGGTGCACAGGAGAATACTGTATACATTTCTTAGTGGAGGAGTATGGTGTATGTGTTTGTGTGGAGGCCAGAAGTCAACATTAGGTGCCTCTATTACTCTCATCACATCATCATCATCAATGTATTATTATTATTATTATTATTATTATTATTATTATTATTATTATTTGAAACACTCTCTTACTGAACCTTGAGCTGGCCAATTTGGCTAAATTGGATGGCCACAGGTTGGAATCTTTCTGTCTGTCCCTTAGTTCTAGGGTTGGGTTAGGGACATGTACCAATGCCCAGTTTACATGATCTAAATTCAGGTTCTCATGCATTTGCGCCAGGCACTTCACCAGCTGAAACATCTGTCATCCCCCTAAAGCAAATTTTTAAAAAGATAAACCCTTAAGTATCTTTCAAGAACCTGTCAGAGAAAGGAGTGGCTTTCTCGAAAATTTGAGAGGCTAATTTCCTCTAGAAGTCTCTAGCTCTCTCAGAGTTTCCTGGTAGCATGGTAGTGCCCAGAGCAAGGAGCTGGAGAGACCCCCTTCGCTTTAATATGCCTCTCAACTCAAGGCAGACATGCCAACTCAAATCCTGTTGCACTCACTGCTTGGCAATTATTACTTAGCAAACATTTCTTTTGGCACTTGTTGCCCTAAGCCCTCAGGACAGAACCATGCCAGCACCAGCTACACCTGGACCTCCCTACAGAAATGGCAACAATGGCCCACCGCTCACAGATCTCTCCCTGGGCTTGGGGATCCAGCCCAACAGGATGTAGGGGTGACTGCTTAGCTTAATGACTCTGAGGACAGGAAGGACCCCTGACGGCAACTCTGTTCTTCTGCCAATCTCTGGCAAGTACCACCTGGCTTTTCTGTCCTTGACTAACCCCCCCCACACACACACACACACCCCGATGTCTCCTGACAATCTGTAGGCGGACACACTTAGCATAGCAAAGAGACTCAGGTGTCACCATTTCCATGGATGGGGAAGAACTGAAAGGCTAAGATTCTCAATAGACTAAAGAAAGGAACTGGGCACAAGGGCACATTACTGGATATCAGCACCCTGGAGGCTGAAGATGGATTATGAGTTCAAGGCCAGCCTAGGCTACATAGTAAGACCGTGTTTCAAAAGGAGGAGGAGGGAATAATAGTTTAGCCAAAGCTGGTACTCAATACCAGAAGACACATATAACCTCCAAGGAATTTGATGAAGAAACTCTTAAGCTAGGAGCAGCTGTGCAGTGGTCGGCAGCACATACTAATAAGACTAGCAACTGCCTTGGGTCATGGTAGGATGGGGCTGAGATGCAGACAATCCTCTCTCCTCCCTCAATGAAGCAGAGGCAGATCAAGCCCTAGGAGTCCTGGTGATGGAAGCTCTTCCCTGGACACTCCTGCTCACACCTGCAAGTCTGGCATACTGCAAACTCCCCATCTACTCACATGGTTCCTCTCTCCCACCATCCCCACACCTAACCTTCCTCCAGTGACACCTTTTGCAACAAAGGAAAACAGGCTGGAGAGGCAGGTACACTCCTAATTCAGCCTACCTCCAGATGAACTCTGTGATCCATGAGCAGGTCCCATGGCCTCTAAAAGTCTCAGTTGCCTGACCTGTAACATGGGGACAACACAAATAATGAAGGCACATGGGGGAAACACCAGCTACCCTGACAGCACTGTAGACAAACAGCAGCAGAACAACCTTCTACTAACCCTCTGTCCAAAGGAGGTGGCCCCCTGTAACACGCCTTCTACTAACCCTGTCCAAAGGGAGTGTCCACCTGGAACACAGCGTGGGCTGACAAAGACATGCATTTGTGTGGTATTTTATTATTTTTATATACTCTTTTGCAGTGCTAGGTCCATACCCAGGACCTCATAGATGCTAGGAAAGACACTATCACAGAGCTGCATGCCCAGCCCAGCAACCACAAAGTATCATTAACGTCCTCATGTTGCTGGTGACGTCACCGAGACTAAAAAACTGTGACGGTTGTTTTAAGAACTTTACTCACTTGAAACCATTTTTATTTTGAAGTGATTACATATCCAGTTGCAAAAATAATAGGAGTCCCCTCCCATTGATATTCACCCATCTTTCAGGTGTACAGCTCAGAAATGGAGTTGGACCCTCTAGGCTGAGTCAGGGACTAGCTGGAGCCACAGAAGGATTGTATTGGGATAAAGGGATATGGAGCAGTGCTCTGGGGAGGCTGTGCTAATCTGACTAGAGATTTATGAGACAGACAATTGAGATTTGCTGACATGTTCAGGAAAGCAACGCCCCACCCGGCTTTCACAGACACTTCCAACAGAGCTGGCCAAGTCCTTCATAGCCCAACAATCTGTTAAGTGGGCTCTAGACACTGTTGAGCTTCCAGTCGCCAGCTGGGTACTTGGTGATGAAAGGCTTTCTGGTCTGAGAGGCCCTCAGGTTCCTCAGCCCTTCAATACAGTCTTCATTCCAGGCCACCATCTCTTCAGCCAAGTCTTCCTGCCCCTTCTCTACTCCACCTTGGGAACTTGGAAGAAAAAGAGAGCTCCCACAGTTTTTTTTTTTTTTTTTTTTTACTGCACTGTTTCATCATTAACTGACATCACACTGAGATCCAGTTCCCAAGAATGAGCACACTCAATCCTCTTCCTCAATCATGGAGACTGCCTACAAATCACACTTGCTACCAAGGTCATGGGACTCAATACTTTCAGATGCGTGAGAGTGTTCTTTCTTTTCTGTTGGGCACAATACTCCAGGGCTCCCCAAGAAGGAAATTAAATATATTAAGCATCCAACCCTACCTTCCTTGTTCCCTTTGCTCCTTTAGTGCACACTTGGAGACCAAGTTCATACTCCAGAAGGGCATTTGAGTAGCTGCTGCAGGCTAACCTGTCCTAGGGTCTGCTGATATTCTCTGGTACCTGAGCAAGAGTGACAGCAAATACAGAAAATACTTGTATTCTATAAAAGGGGGGAAAAACAACCTTTACCCACTCAAACAAGACCCTTTACTGACGCAGGGGTGGGGATGAGGGAGCTCCCTGCTCAGCGGCATGAAGGGAAAAGGTTAAATGGACTGCGTAGTAATATATAAGGAGTTTCTTAGCTTCCTCGTGGGAATAGCTAACCACCTCTCAGAATGTTCCCCAAGAGGTAATCTATTATATTTTGTCCAATTTCTTCCTCCAAGAATTGAATCAATTCATGATGTAATGCCCAGGGGAGAACAATCTTTTGGAAACAGAGTATCTTTCTGGGGACAAGGTTGAAGAAAACATCTTAATATTGTTACAGCTTTTGACCCTGGGGCCCCAGTTTGTCTGGTGAAAAGCAGAGTAGGAAAGGGTCAGGCAGGGGCATGTGATAAGGACACCACCCTCCTGTCCAAGTGCCAGTAGATGCCTAGGATAGTTTTCTTTCCTTGGAGGAATAGAGATCAATCCACTAGGACACTTACCGCAGGGCCGCTGCACTGGGCCCACACATTAGCTTGAAACGCTGAGATGGCTACTCACTCCAACTTGGCTCTAATATAAACAGGGCTCCTTCTGGATCCTGTTGAGTGCCCACCCTCCAAAACATTCTGTTAGTGTCAAATCATTCACCATCTGGTTAATGACAACAGATATGCTTTTGGATCATTTTTGAAAGACTCTGGTCACTCAGCTGTAGACTCAAAGGCCCAATAACTAAATGTCCACAGAGTAGTGTTCCAGGATCCCAACTTCATTATGCTCCTCCTACACGTTAGGTGCAGGCAGTAGCTGAAGGTAGTGAAACCAGTCAGCTCCAATGGTTCCCAAGCTTTCTGGCCTGTTATTGCCTCAGTTGTCCCATCTCATTGTGTACTTTGGATAACACAGGACAGTTTCTTAGATGTCCTGTATGTTTTAGTATAGTATAGCTGCAAAACAACATGAAAAGATTTTAAAGGGCAGGACAAAGCCTCCAATAAGGTCACAGGTTGTTTATTTAAAGGGAAGATGGGTTATTTCTGAGGGGGAAAGATGACAGTGGGATTGATTTAAATAGCTCTAATTTGACTAGAGGTCAATTGTTTTAAAATCCCCAAATAGTTTACTTAGATTAAAAAGGGACCCTACAGCTCTCAGAAGATTAAATAACAAGTAAGAGTTTGGATAAACAAACCAATTAGCCCCATGTCACTCAAGGACACTAAGAACTTAAGGGGACACTTTAAAGTTGGGATATAAATGTTTTCCTCTGGGCATTTTGGAGGGTTCTTTCACCATTCTTTTGAATCTTGCAATCACATTTGTCTGACAGCTAAAGCACAGAAAACCTAAACCTAGAATTTGTCTCTCTGAAAGATACCAGTTGGGCTCCTCTGCAGGAATGCAGCTGGACTGGCAGTTCTCAGGTAGCTGCTGCTTTGCGTGGAAGTGCACTGCTAGGCTGCAAGATGCAGGCAGAAGAGACTCATCCGTAGTTAGCAGCTGATGATTGGAGGGTGCCTTCTTCCCCAGTCACACACACGTTGATAGTACTATGCAAAGTACTTGGTGGAAGAGTTTTCAGTTGCAAGGGAGCACCTGAAAGGTGGCTTGAAGTCCTTCTTGCCTGACAGACTGCCTGGCTTATAAATGTGTTTCCACTACGTCTTGGTTAAGACACTGAGAATCTGTGGATGCTAAGTAACCATAAATCCCAAGTTATTACTGTGATTAATAATAAATAATAAACGGACTTTGTCAGGGTCATGAAGCACAATGGCATATTACAAAATGAATTATCGACTATGTACAATACAATTTCCCTGCGGTACTTAACAGCAAGTGGGGGTGACTGGAGTCAGTACACAGGACTGGAGGTTGCCTCATAAAGGAACCATTGATGCTTCTTAGAGGGGATTCTTCTGGGGGGGGGCGGGGGAAGGCGGGCACAGAAAGCTACTATCAAGGGACCTCTAGTGCATATTTGCTGGGTTTGATGGCCTTAGAATTCTCAGATTCTTAGTGGTCTCTAAACATTTAAATGCTTAAATTCAAGCATTTATCACTCTTTTGGGACCTCTCTGGAATTATTTACATTGGGAGTTAGTATTATCAGGCAGTTCATTCTTAAAATATTAGCAAAAGTTGTCTAGTTAAAAGTAACACCACAAATGCAATTCTTTAAATCTCTAACATTTTAAGAAAAAAAGAGTTACCTGTAAGCTGTAAATATGTGCATTGTTTCCTCCATGGTATTTGCTTTGGCTGTGACCTCTCCTAATATTTAGTTGAACAAGGGCTAAAAATTGTCAAACCAAATTCTTGTCCTGGGAGCTGAACTCTGTTGCCAGTTTGAGAGAAACACACGTCCAGGTTTAGGGAATCTGTTGTGTTTGTTTTGGCTATGACACAGGGCAGAACGGTTTCCATCCCATTCGAATGCATTCAAGAGAGTTTGAAATATTGCACAATAAAAGCCATTCATTATATCTGTCTCCTTTCCCTTCCAAAAACAAAAATGGCTGCCCAGTTCCAAATCGACACAGGGGGCAGGAAGAAGGAGGCAGAGGGTCACTGGAAACCACCCAAGACTAACACCAGGTTTTTCAGGTTTGAGTTGGGGAATATTCTTAAAATCTTCATTCTCAGTTTTTAAGTTTAAAACAAGAAAAAAGACAATACTGGCATGAACAATGGAAAATAGGCATGCTGTATCTGTTCAAATGTCAGGTAGAAAATCATACAACTTACCTTCTGGAAAAAAAAAAACAAACACTCCCTCAGTTTCTGCTAGGAAATTTCAACGGCCTGATGTCAATTTCATACTGAAAAAATTATTTCACTACTTGAAGCAGACATTTGGAAGAACAGTTTTGTAAACACCCAAGGCGCCTTCAGTGAAGGAAATGACATTTAGTTCTGTTTACCACTAAACACTCAGGATATCAGAAAACTGGAGATGTAGTGTGGTTGGAAATGATTGTGCCTCTCTCAAAAGCAGAAATATCACAAAGCAGGAAACATTCAAAGCATATTTAAGTTGGGTGACTAAGGCCAAAAAAAAAAAAAAAAAAATCAGAAATTAACAAACAAGCCTAAGAGCTTCCTTGAGATCCCAGATAGCAAAACCTCAGGTTTTGGAAATCTGAATTTTCCTTTATCTAAACCTAAAATACCAGCTGCCTGTGGCTCTGCAGAGCATTCTTTCTTCACAATGCAAACAACTCACTCAAGTTAAACATTCTGGACAAATGAGAAAGTAAAGAGACCTAAAGGAAGGTACTTTCAACTGGGCATTGGGAATCTTAAAGACAAAGTTCCAACTAGCCCTTATATAACACAAACACAAGCCCTTATAAACACAAAATACACAACAAAAGCCTACAGGAGATGAAGCCAGCTTGCACTCTGAAGAAATGAAAGGGTGTTTGTTAAGTATGTGCCTTTTGAGGACGGTCCCTATTTTTCCTTAGGACTCTTATTTTCATTTTTTTCTTTTTATATATAGCATAATGCTTAAACATACCAAAACATAGACACTTTCAGAAAAGCCGTAAACCCCAATCCCTTACCTCTGTAATAAATTCTTAGGGTGACAATCTTTAGGTTCTGACCTCAGTTGAAGACATAAGAAAAAAAAGTCTATTTAATGACAATAATTACTCATCTCCTCGCTTGAACAATTAGGTTATTGCTGAATCACTAAAAAAGAAAAAGGATTAAAGAATGCCCCAAAACGACATACTGGGCATATTTGAAATTGTTAGGTCAAGGAACACTATGCTCAGTTTATGTAAGGTCTTGCAATTTTCCAGTGAATTTGAGAATTCTGGTGTGTGTGTGTGTGTGTGTGTGTGCATGCGCGTGCGCACGCAGACACACAATTGTTTGAATTTAATAACAACTTCACTTGATCTAAGACTTGAAACCGAGAGTAAGATTTGCTGGGATCAAGATGTGACACAGTAGGAGACTAAAAGGTATAAGTTGATAAGTGTTTTTATGTTTAATTCTGTACTAGTCTTTCACATTTATGCCTCGCTAAGATGAACTCACTGGTTAAAGTATAACAGAGGGGGGAAAATACACAACAAAAGCCTACAGGAGATGAAGCCAGCCTGCACTCTGAAGAAATGAAAGGGTGTTTGTAAAGCATGTGCCTTTTGAGGATGGTCCCCTCCAAGGAAGCAGAGCAGCCTGGCCTGCAGAAGCTGGTCCCACCTGGAGGGCTGAAGGGAGCTGGGAAGGGAGGCCTTTATAAGGCTGCCCTACACCCTTACTGTCTCTTGGTGAAAACAAAGCGGTCTTCCAAACAATGCCTGCACACAGTAGTTGCTGAATAAATGCTGGAACGCTGGAATGACTCTGCAGGGAAATTGGCCGGCTTAGTAAGAAACAGTTCTCAAATCTTAAGGTTACTTTTTGAGCATGGAATGACAGCTTTCATACTAAACTAAACTCTAATATTTTATGAAAATAAATGAAATAAATTTATCTTTTGTAAAAAAAAAAAAGGCAAACCTATTTTTGAACTTTAATGTCTAAATAAAGCTAGTTACTTGTAAAGGATGGTCAGGGCCCTAAGGTCCTGATGCAAATGAACTCCAGTAAACTTTCACAGGGCTCAAGCTTCCAGGGAAGCTGGCCTCCCACCCTTTCTCTGGATGCTTGTACTCCTGACTCATGGTCTCCAAAAGGGAGTGCACTCTGGGTATGATGAAGGCCCCAGAGAGGCTGGTTAACCCTTTGCTTCAGCTGGCTTCTAGTCCATCCCTATAAGTAAACAGTGATACAATTCACAGCCCAAGGAGAAGAGCCTTCAGGATGCTGTGACATTGGTAAACATACTGACCAACAGAATAAGGCCCAGACACAGATTCATGATTTCAGCAAAGGTATCGACACAATTCAATGAACAGATGAGCTTTTCAACAAATGGTGCCTGCTGATTTCCACTTAAACTAAAGGCCAGCCCTGCATCTATGGCACACAGAAATGAACTCCAAATAGATAGAAAACTGGATCAAAAAAATATAACCATGAAACTTCTAAAAAACGATCTGGGGAAATATATATTTTTTCTTTTGGTTTTTTGAGACAAACAGGAAAAGGTTGGAACTCACTAAATATCCTAGGCTACCTTTGAACTCACAATAATTCTCCTGTTGAGGATAAAGTATATAACTTTATCCTCAACAAAGTCCCAAATCTTATAACCTATATGCAGAGTGAAGTAATATCCAGCAATAAGCAGTAACCAGTTACAATGTACAGCAGATAAATCTCAAAAACATTATGCTGTTTAAAACATAGGCACAAAAGACTGACCTATCTACCAATCAATCATCTGAGATTCCTTTTCTGTGACTTTCTAAAAAGTGCAAAAAGTACAACTGAATTCAAATCACTAGCTGCAAGAGCTAGGGATGAGGGTTGGATTGTTAGGCGTGCTATTACTCTGCCCTCAAGGTGGTATGTAACCATATACATTTTCCAAAGTTCAAACAGCATGTTCTTTTCAAAAGGTCAGCACTTGCAAGCTGGTTTACTTGAGATGCTAGCTGTATGTCAGAGGAACTTTCCAGAATCTACAGAAGAGAGCCTAGCTGCCACTTCAGCACTGGCCTCAACTCCTAGAGACAAAAAGCAGGAAACAACTCATATCCACATTTGTCCAAAGGCATAATTCCACACAAGGCTGAAAGACTGAGGGGCACCAGGGCTGTCCACAGTAAGACTGACAGTCATGGTACTCTGTGGCTTAGAGGCTGCAAAGTAACACATAGATAGATAGATAGATAGATAGATACACATCTACCTATACATATATATATATATATCTACCTATCTACCTACCTATACATAGATGTGTGTATGTGTGTGTGTGTGTATGCATGCATGTATAGACAACACTGGCAAACCACACTTGATGGGCACAAGATGTCTGGAAGAGGCATGACAGCTGAGTTTCTGTATATAGAAAGTTGTTTATACTTCATTTAAATTATGTGTCCTCTCATTTCTCCACACACAACGCTCATCAATTCCTGATAAAAACCGAGTAAAAAAATAAGGGAAGTTCAAGCCATAGTAGGTACAAGCAGCCCTGGCCTTCATGTTTGCACAGGGAAGGAAAATTGCAGGACCCACACTGCCATCTTCTGGAAGAAATGAGAATATCTGCAAGGACAGACTCAAGGAAGATCAGGGACATTCTAAGGTAAGCATCCAGGGTTAGCTACTTCTAGAAAAAAAGATTTAAGGCAAAGAAATAGCATTTTCAGTTTACCATTAATGTAAAGACATGGGGGAGGGGATGGATGCAGCATCTGTGAACACAGAAGTTAGTTTTACACTAAGCATCTGATACAGGTGAGATACGGTAGATTATGCCCCTTAATATTCTTTAAGAAACTAAGGCAGTGGTTCTCAACCTGTGGGTCACAACCCCTCTGGGGGGCAAACAACCGTTTCACAGGGGTCACCATTGGAAAACACAATTTATGATTCACAACAGTAGCAAAATTAGCTATGAAGTAACAAGACATTAAGAATTTTATGGTTGTGTGGGTGGGTGACCACATGTGGAACTGTATTAAAGGGTTACAGCATTAGGAAGGTCGAGAACCACTGGTTTAAGGGGTGTCTATACATATCAACCAAGCCATTCATTTATAATGAAACAAATGCAACATTTTAGAATGAACATAATTTGAGAGTGGCTTTACAGTTTTAATACAGGTACTGGAAAAGGAGACCAAGTTGACACTAGACAAACTGAATCACAATCAGCCAGATCTTTCTGAGAATTCAGTTTGTAAACCGTTGCCCATCACATGCAGCTGAGCTAACAAAGAAGGAGGCAAATAGAAATCAATAGCTTTTGAGTTTCATCCCAAAACAAGGGCAAAACACTAAAACTGTTCTGAAAACCCAAGGTCTTTTAAACATACTTCTCTTAAGTCTGTGCTTGGGACTCTCGATCCCTTTAAAAAAAAAAAAAAAAAAATCACTCAACCTAAAAAGTTTCCAAACAAGTTAATTATCTTTTCGTGTGTTTAGTGGTACTGACTTAGCGACTACACACACAGGAGAGAAAAGCACATAAATGATTTTGTAGAGATAAAAGAAAGTTTTGGACAAGTCGCCCTTGAGCAGAAGAAATTGGGGATCACTTTGCCTGTTAATGTAAAATACATCAGTCCTTCTCGGCAGGGGCTCCAGACCTGGCGGTGCCAAGGCGGTAACAAATAGCTCCACCTCTGAGGGGGAAATGGGCTGCCCAGCAGGAGCTTTCTTCCCTGGTGTGTTATTTATAGGGAGCTCTATTTGTTAACATGTTTCTGCTATCAGGCTGAAGGACAGCTAAAGATTTAAAGGATTTCTGGGACCATTGTTTAATGATAAGACGATTTATGTCCATTTGCAGATTCTAGGTATACTGATGGTTTAGATATTTAAATTGCTGCCACCAAGACTAGGAGGTTGTAGAAAGCTTACCACTGAGGGAGCAGGCAAGCAATAGAATAGATATTAGGATACAAAGTTCAACTGCAGGGAAACACTTAGAAGAAATCAGCAACTACACCATGCTTCATGTGGGTAAACACATTTTCTAGACCACTTTTAAGTTTCTACTTCTCAAATATAAATTTAACAGGAAACAATGAATTAAACTCCGGTTACCTGTGACTGATTTGAACAACCTGGAACACATTGCTGGATCTAGAAAGGAATGCTTTAACAAAATAAAGGCAAAACAAAAAGACAAACAAAATATTTAGAGGGAGAAGAAAGAAATTCATGTATCTCTACTTAAAGTCATCATAACTCAAATGATTTTTATTAGAAATGTGCAATGCACTGAAGCGGCCTACAGGAAGCTGGGTCCTCTTCCTTAAGAGCCAATGCCAGGTGGAATTGTCTATTCCCGCCTTTGTTCTCCTGAGCCCAGCCCGCTCAGGGCAGCTGAGAGCTTTCTTCCTTGAGAGAGGGTGGCTGAGTGGCACTGTTGGCATCTGTGAGGGGAGACCCACAAAAGCTGCTCTTCCCAGGTAGCTCGGAAGAAATGACACCCTGGCTCTCACTGCCTGAAAAGGCCGGCAGGAGCCCTGGATTTTGTCCTGAGGATATGCTCTCTTCTTTGGAGGATGCACGTTCAAATCCCCTGCTGTCTAAGGTACAGATTGTCATTCTCCTTCTGGGTTTCTGCAAAGTGGAAGGACTTGGAGACCGCCACACAAGCCCTGTATTTTCCAAGTCTTTCTGGAGCCTTGTGCTGCGTCTCACTTTGGTTTTACTGCTTCTTCTATGAAAGCTTTGCTCTATGGTGTTAGACAGCTCTTCAATCAGCTGGACATTTCCTAAACTAATTTCTACAAAGTTTTCCCCACTGCAGGAAGACGCAGGATTCCCATTTTGTTCCAGGTATGAACTCTGACCCTCACAACACACAGTGTATCTTCTCCTTTTCCTCTCTCTCCCACCGGCAGTGCTGCCATTTCCTGCACATTTCCTTGCCACATTCTTAGTGTGGCTTGTGGATTCTTTTCTGTTGTTAATGAGGGCATCTTCTGAACAGTGAAGGTCTCTTTCCGAGTCAGTAGAGAAAGGGCTGCCCTGCAGATTGCCCTGTGGGGCTAGGCATTCACTCTCTTTCTCACACTTTAGATTCATACTCTCTGAAACCATAAGGATCTCACAAGGATTTTCCAAATTTTGACCAGCCTTTAAAAGGTCCTGGCTCTGAGGGCTGCCCAGAGGTTTTGGATTCTTGGACACGATGTGATCTTGGGTCACAGAAGCCCAAGGCACAAGACCGCTTTTCATCTTGGTCCCGGTTTTTGGCTCCTTTGCGCTTTGACACTTACTCTCCACTCTTATGTTCCCTTCACTGCCTGTGTCTCTGGTACTGGCATTTGGCCCTCCCTCAGAAGCAGTAGTGAGAGGCAATGAGTAGCAGCTCTCGTCAGAGACATGAGACTGATCACGAGCTGGATCCAGCTCAGGCGGATCTTCCTTCTGTGGCAAGCATCTCTTCCTTTTTGTGGGCATTTCAAACGAGTTCACTTCTTCCAGCTGACCACGTATGTTGAAATCATCTATGGGCATATAAACACACTTAGATTCAATTACAACGGAACAGTGCAATGTCTGTCAAATGAGCAGTGTTTCACAGACATAAATGCGCTCTCTATAATATGGTGCCCTCTTCAGCTTTCAGAACTTACACAGCCTACACTCATCACACGGTTCCTGTCCTCATCTGTCACTCTGTCCCTCTTACTGCCCCAGCCCACAGGTTAAGAAAACAAGTGTTCAACGCATGAATTAATAAAACACACAACTTCAGACTATGAAAACGAGACTGCTGTCTTAAGCAGTTTCCTTTTCTCTAATGTACTTCCCAGAGCATGAGGTCCAATACTGTGAGATGTTTCCTATTTACCTGAAAAAAATGGATATCACATCTTTCCAATTCTTCTATGAATGTCTTCTTAAAATAAGGTGATTAAAAATCAGAATTCTTGGGTATTTGAAGACATAGCAGCTGAGTCGTACAGCAGTCATGTCTTCCAATAATTCCCATATAACTCTAGACAGAGCCATGGGCCACAATCTCAAAGACCAGCCTTTGTTCCTCCTTTCTGACTAAATAAGCTACGTCCTCTGGGTAAGAACATTACATGTAGCTTTGTGTATGTACTTCATAGGTGAGAAAACCACTAGTAAGGTTTGAGATGAACAAGTAACATGTTCTACAGCAGTGGTTCTTAGCCTTCCTAACGCTGCAGCGCTTTAAATGCAGTTCCTCATGGTTTGGTGACCCCACCCACCATAAAATTATTTTTGTTGCTACTTCTTAACTGAATTGTGCTACTGTTAAGAATCATAATGTAAATATCTGTGTTTTCTGGTGGTCTTAGGTGACCCCTGTGAAAGGGTCATTCAACTCCCAAGACGGCTGCAATTCACAGGTTAGCAACCATTGATCTAGAGGAATTCAGTTTTTATGACTTGAAATCAATGTTGTTAGATTCTATCTCTATTATCTAAGATGTTTTTAGCTCATCATTCAAGTGAATATATAAAAGTGTTTTAAATGAAATCAAAGGTGAAAGATACATATAAAAAATAGCTAAGCCTAAAGTTAAAAAAAATCAGTATCAATCTGAAAACACATTCATGATTAGAGCAGGTAAAATAGAATGTAGAGTCAGATTCATACAGGTCATGATTTACAATGAATATAGCAGCTAGGCTCTTTTATTACTTGGTACACACAAACATAGTTTTATATATTCTAGCAAAGTAGGAAAAAAATGGTGTTGGGGAGAGAAAGTTATAGAAAGAGATGGGAAAAAATTGGAAATGTTTCAAACCTTCTTTTAAGGTGACGAGGTAATTATAGATTAAAAACATGATAGAAGTATTTTCCTGCGATGAAGGCAGTAACATTTTAATATATAAATAGAATCAAGGCCAGATTAAACAGGTAGAAATGGCAGACATCCCATTCCAAGGCAACCCCATGAGGGCAGGAAGAAGGGAAAATGAGCCTGAAATGAGTTACTCTGAGCAGCTGTTCCACTCTTGCTTTGTACTCAAGCTGAGACACCTGTGGAAGCCAGATTCTATAGTGACACATATACCATTCTTCTTGAATTCTTTAAGAAAGTAGGCAAAAATCATGTGACATTAGATAAAGGTAGCTACTTGAAAATGGCTGCATACAAAAATCACCATGCTAAATGGAGATATTTAAAAAAAAAAAAAAAAAAAAGTTTGAGCAAGAAAACTCAATTCAAAACATAAACATCCTAGGGGCTAGAGAGATGGTTAAGTGGTTAAGAGGGTTTGTTACTCCTACATGACGTGTTCCCAGCATCCCACGGCACCTTACAACTCTCTGTAACTCAGTCTGTAACTCCACTTTCTGTGGTGACACAACCAAACAGAAGTCATCATAACAAAACGCTTGAGGAAGTAAAAAGTAGATGAACAGAAAGAATCTCTCCCAAAATTACATGCAAATCTTGGGTCTGGATTCTCTGATAAAAGTGAGAATTTTGTCAGATTCTGAAAAAGACTAAGTCCCTCCTAACAGGTTCTGGACTTCAACTTCCTTTACTGGTAACAAATTCGGTCTTGGATGGGAAAAGAGCAGAAACAAAGAGCACAGTGCTGAGACAGGGTGGGAGAGAGAATACACTAGAGGCCAGAGAGCAGCACCTGAGCTCGTCCTCTGTGTGCAGCCAGCCAGAGGTGTCGCTTCAGAGACTTCAGGTAGCTCAGGAATAGGGCTCAGGAGTGGCTTCTTCGATGCAATGTCTCTTTGCACATATATGCATTTCTCAACACCTTTTTTCCCCTTTTTCTTTTTTCTGCAACTTTTTAAAACCTGAAAGATATGTATTAAGACATTATAAGTTGAGAATGATGTAGCACCATGATAGATTCTGGCCCTTTTATGTCTAAGATATCTCTGTCATTTATACAATTAATTTTTTTAAAAGTTTGTGAGTTTTGTTTTTTTTTTTTTTTTTTAAGAAAAACTTGAAACCAGTCATTTTATTTAAAAAATTAAGCTCAATTGCCAGAAAGGTAATCTAGGAATCCTAACTCAATAATGTAGACTTTCTCTATTTCTACTGAGAATCTGCGAAAGTAAAATGGCAGATTAGATGCTATACAGTTGGATAGAGCTAATTAATGAAATTATTTATCAGGTATGATAATCTAAGATTAATCTAGCATGTAGGGTCTGAAGAAATGGCTCAATGGTTAAGAACCCTGACTGCTCCTCTCAGTTCAATTCCTAGCCCCCAACATGGTGGCTCACAACTGTTTGTAACCACAGTCCCACAGGATGCAATGGTACCAGGCACAAACGTAGTCATATACAAAGGCAAGCAATTATATGGACATAAAGAATAAAATAAAAAGATTAAGCAAGTATGAATTATCTACTGAAGTGCTAAGGGAGGCAGCTTTCTGTTCATAAACCCTGTTGAAGAGACAACAGGTGCTTAGATAACATTGAAAAGTAATATAAATCTGGATGAATTTATGAAAGTAATAAATGAATTAATCACGATTAAAATAACAAGATCACACAGGCTTAGGACATAGCTTAGTGGAAGAGTACTGGCCTAGCTTGCAAAAGGATCTAGGTCTGAGTTCTAGTAAACGAGGCCAGGCTGCCACAGTAAGAAGACAGCTGACTTATAAAATGTGAATACCCACAAAATTTTTAAAAGTGTTTTAATAACTTATGGAATGCAGGATTATATTTAATTCTGAATGCCCTACCAGCACTGAGAAATATTTTTGTTTAAAAAAGTTCCATATGGAAAAAACTTTAGGGAAATTAAAACATTATACTGAAACGAAGGAAGACTTTTAATAACAAAAGAAATTTTTAGACTTTTGACATAAAACATGTTTCGACAAGTAATACTTCCAGAAAGTGAGTCCACCTAACCCTTTATGGAGGTAAAGTCAGTGAGAACTAAAAGTAAATAGGATGTGGGATGTAAGGACTCCTGTTTTAAGAGCAGTCACCACACAGTCAGTCTCCAGGCACACAGGCAAGAGAACATCCCGCCAACAGGCTTTCCAGACAAACATGCACAGAAAGCACAATGTTTCACTCTAATCCTGGAGCAAGTGCTCTGGCGGCACAGTATTTGCAGGCACTCAGCACAGAGCATAGGTGGAAGCTAGCATACACAGCCCTGTTCCTGCTGCAAGCACGCAGGAACAGCACCTAGCACAGCCCTTGTCTACTACAGTGACCCGAGTAGAAGCCGTGTTTCCTGCACACTGGGGTAGGCAGACACACCTGTGAGCCTATCTTGAAGAAACTGCATACAAGATCTTAGGAGAAACTAATGGTGTAAAGGAATGGAGGCAATTCAACAACACAGAAATGGCACAGAACTGTGTGTTCCTTGAGGTATCTATAGATAACTGATAAAAACAAAAGCAAACACATCATTCCATGCCAAAATAATTCTAGAATGCTACAAGATGAATGTTGCCCTTGGTGATATGCAATATATATCGAATACGATTTTGAGAGAAGTTCTCAGTTTAAATAATCTCTATGCACATAAGGAAAGTGCTGGATTAAATATTTTTCCATTAAATTTTCTTTTTTATGGAACATCTGTTGATATTTCATGGACTGGATGAGTAAATGCTGGCTTGGTCATTGGATGTAGAAGCCAAGAGAAAAGAAATATTTTAAGGTGGGGTTCACAGATGTGTTGTAGAAGAGAAACATTTGGCCTCTGGGTTCAAATTTTATCATTTAACTGCCAAGTAATATCAACTGAAAATTGTCCTCCTCTGCAGAATGGGAGTCACAGTAGGGTACCCTACCTACATAAGGCTACAGTTATGTTACCAAGATAGTATACACAAAACCTGCACAAGCTCAAGTCAGCAAAAATTCCAGCATGAAGGAGGGTAAGTGGGCAAGTCCCAGCCCTAGCCAGAAAGGAGAGTAATCATTTTCTTCAAGGGACAGTGGGTACGTAAGCCACATGGCAGGCCTTAGGCTATGAAGCAGATGGACAACAAAAATCAGATTCCATGTTTTCTAGTGGATTTTTGCTTTTCTTACCTTTTTTGATTTTGGTTTTTTTTTTTTGAGACAAAAAAAATTCTCAAAGCTCAAATGTGAATTGGTTAGCACAGGGCTTGACCGTACCCAAGCTAGGTTCTAGCTATTCTAAATTTTCCAAATTCCTCCCTGTTACTTTGAGAGGAAAAAATACCTTTTTGATAATGTATATTCTATGCAATGATTCCATCAAGCTAATTAGCACATCCATGACCTCACATATTTTAAAACCACTAGTGTCAAACAAAATTAACTGTGTTGAGTTTACCTAAAATCTGCTAACATGTAAATATGCTGGCTGGTTTTATGTCAACTTGACACAAGCTAAAGTCATCTGAGAAGAGGGAGCGTCAGTGAAGAAAATGCCTCTAAGAGGTAAGCTTGTAGAGCATCCTTAGTGATCGATGGGAACGGGCCAAACCCACTGCACAAGATGCCATTCTTGGGCTGGTGGTCCTGGGTTCTATAAGAAGGCAGGCCGAGTAAGCCACATGGAGCATGGCAGTAAGCAGTACTCTCCATGGCCTCTACATCAGCTCCTACATCCAGCTTTGTGCCTTGCCTGAATTCCTGTCCTGACCTCTTTTGATGTACAGTGATATGGAAGTGTAAGCCAAATAAACCCTTTCCTTCACAACTTGCCTTTAGGTCATGGTGTTTAATCACAACAATAGAAACCCTAACTACAACATGTGAATAAGGACTAAAGTCATGAGAAAATATACAAGTATGTTTAAAGTCATGAGCTAATATACAAGCAAAATAAAATAAGGTCCATGAGATCTGATCAGCTGACTAAAAACTGGCCTCAAACTGGAATTTACTAAGTATAAAAACAAAACAAAACAAAACCACCTTCCCTCTAGCACAGTAACTAAAGACATACAGAGCCCTGGGAGAAGCCACGTGATCTGGAATGGTGAGGCTGGTTCAGGTCCTGGAGTAGATGGAAGACAATGGAAGAAACTCGCTCCTACTTCCCTTTCCTTCCTCCAATCAGGGATTGTTCACACAGGGCAGAAGGTAGAAGTAAATACTTTTCATTGTTTCCAGTCACATAATTTGTTTAAAAAAAAAAAGGTTTAAAGTTTTCAAAAAATAATCAGGTGAAGTGGCTGGAGAGATGGCTCAGTGATTAAAGGGCACGGGTTATCCTTTCAGAAGGCCCTGATGTCATTCCCAGCATTCACATGGCAGTTCACACCCTACTGTAACTCCACACCTCTTCTGGTCTGAGGGCATCAGGCACATGGGTGGTACACATCCACAGATGAATGAACCCATACACATTTGGAGAAAAAAAAAAGGTTAGATGTGCTATCATGTGCTTGTAGTACCTCCTGAGGCAGGAGGACCACTGCAGCCCAGGAGTCCAATGCTGGCCTAGGCAACACGATGAAATGTTATCTCAAAAGGAAACTGAAGATTCAATGCAATCCTGGCACATGTACAGCCGATAAAAACTGTACATTAAAAGACTCTAAAGCTCTGCTCTGATGCTGACGTGGCTCCAATGATGCAGTACAGTCCTTAGTCATCTTCCACTCAAAACACACTTCTAACTTTAAATAACCCACGATAGAATCGGATACTGAATTCCATGTACCTACCAAGCAACTTCTGTAAATTGAAACACAGAACTTAGTTGTCATTTATAATCCCCTATCCTTGGATTTTAAAGCATATCATGAATATTGTATCACTTCATTTGAAGGAATCCTGCCCTTTATCCAAACTGAGAATTATTTTCTTTTAAAAATAATTATAATTAAATTAATAAGTATTGATATAGATAGCCTAGAAAAACACAGAATTATGAGTCTCCAGAAACATAATATATGTCTCTTATTTATACAATCTCAAATAAAATTACAGAGAGTGGTTGTTACCAGGAGCTATGGATAGGAAGGAGACATGGCTATAAAAACACAACAAAAGAGGTTGTGTCAGTAACATGTCTAGTATCCTGACTACATTTGCATACTGGCTGTGATCCTTATTAGTTTTGCCAAGAGTCCTCGTTAAAGAGAACTGGACAAATGTCCTTGGCATCCTTCCTCATTTCTTACAGCTGCATGTTTCTGAAAGTGATCTCAACATTAGACTCACAACTCAGCAATTTCCCCTAATTGTCTCCTCAATTTGGACTTCTTAGCTGCTCAAAACACACCCTCACCCCAATTCAGGATTCCAGTCAAGTCTAAATACCACCTACTTGGCTGATAAAGCTCAAAGCTCCTCTTACACTGTGGAGTTTTATTTTGGGGATGCTGGGAGAGGGAGCTTTAAAATCCCATTTACTCATTAAGTAATTTTCATGGAATTCTCTGAAGTCTGGATTTGGGTAGTTGCACTCATATTTATATCTCTATATTCCTGTGTCTACTAAAACATGGAACCTGAAAGCTTGGTTAGACTAAGTTTTGACAAACATTAACATGTGCAGTCTATGTAACTGACCAATTAAAACTGAACACATTATGGTGTACAAGGCAATATTTTGAGATATCTATCTATCTATCTATGTATAACAATGATTAAATCTAATTATTCTGTTAAGCTAATTAACAGACCTGTCACATACTTTCTTTGTTGAGAACATCTAAACTGTGATTAGGAATTTCCCAGTGTGTTCTTTACCATGGAAACCTTGTGTGATTTACTTCAGAAAGGACCCCTTCTTTTTAGATGGGGCCTCAATATATATAGCCTTGGTTGGCCTGGAGCTACTTGTGGCAATCTTCCTGCCTCAGCCAAACTGTTGGGATTACAAGTATGTGCCACTCTGCCTGGTAAACTGTACCCTTTAACAAGTGCCTAATCTGCACCAACCTACAGCTTTCACCAATCACCACTCAGCTCACTATTTCTGAATAGTGAGTTTTTAAATAGAATAGTGACTTTTTAAAATCCCATGTCAGATACTGCAACTGTTTCTGTGTCTGCTAATTGCAATTAGAACAACATCCCACAAGCTCAAACCATGCTGCTGCAAATGACAATATTTCATGTTCGTGACCAGATAGTTTTACAGTGTGTAAATACATCTTCTTTCCCATCTGTCCTTCCATGGGCAACTAGGCTAACTACATGTTGGCCATTATAACATAAACATAGAAGTTCAGCTATTCCTTTGACAAGCTGACTTCATTTCTCAATGCCTAGAAGTGGGACTACTGGGTCATAGTATCTTCCACAATGGATACCTTCCATTAGATTCTCAAAAAAGGCTACCATCACTCCACAACACCAGGCCCAATAGGTGTGAGATGACATCTCATTCATTTTGAGTCCCTTATCCCTGACAATTACTGTGGGCACCATTTCATGTATATGTATTTATTTGTATATACTCTTAAAATTCCATCCATCCATCCATCCATCCATCCATCCATCCATCCATCCATCCATCCATCCTTTGTCCATTTTAAAAGTTGGGCTTATTTCTTGCTTTTGGGTTCCTTAACTATTTTGGCTATCCTTTTGTCATATAGTCTGGATATACTTTTTCAACTCCACAATACCTCACATTTTGCTAAGTGTTTCTTTTGCTACCCCATCAACTTATTTAATAATTTTAGCAGCTTAGATGATTTCTCACGCAAGACTGAGCTGAAACTACTCAACTACTTATCTGAAATAGAGCTCTGGCTTCACTTCCCATTTTGAGAAGAGTGAACTGGAATGCCAGTGCACTTCTGGATGAGGCACTATTACCAGCTTACACACTACTCCCTATAGTGCGCTTGTGTTTCAGTGTTCTGTAATGACTTCAGATAGCAAAGTCTCCTTTAATAAGACTTTAGCTATATGGAACTTCCTTGTTTGCACTAGAGGATAGACCCAGATTCACTTTCTACACACGCTGCTGTAAATTTGATAATCCCTTTCTCCTTGGAACCCAGGTCTCTTTTAACAAGCAGGAAGGTATAGCAGTGGGGCCAGGGAGATTTGTTCTTCCTTATTATCAATAGAAAGGGTTAGAAAATCCTTTTAAATGGAAAATATTAATAAACTCATACTGATAATTCCCCTTCAAATTTAGTTAGTTTTTTTTGTTGTTGTTTTGTTTGTTTCTTTTGAGTCAGGGTCTCTATGTGTAGCCTTGACTGTCCTGGAACTCACTCTATAGGCCAGGCTGGCCTCGAACTCAGCCTCTGCCTCTGAAGTGCTGGGATTAAAGGCATTTATTGCTGCCGCCACCACCACCACCACCACCACCACCACCACCACCACCACC
>NC_034597.1:58637238-58725594 GCF_900095145.1 Mus pahari
AGGACCTTCAGAAGAGCAGTCAGTGCTCTTACCCGCTGAGCCATCTCTCCAGCCCCCCAAATTTAGTCTTAATCATAGTGAAATCTTAATAACTTTTTAGGTTATTGTGTGTGAAAATGGAGTTGCAGACAATTTGTGAACTGCCATATGGGTGCTGGGAATTGATTCTAGGCCCTCAGGAAGAGGAACCAGTACTCTTAACCACTGAGCCCTGGGGCATTAATTCTAAATAAAAATAGTTTATACTTTAAACTAACTTCTATTAATGAGTGTCTCACTGTTTCTTTGTATTTTTAGTCCTTACGTATATTGTAACATATTGAATTCCCAGCTTTAAGTTTTTAAAGGAGGCTAAACTTGATATAGCAAAATTGCTTCATTCTGATCTCAATTTTTAAGAATTCTGTTCCTTATAGCCATGAAAACCATATGCATGGCTCCAAAGCCTAATCTAAAAGAAAAGCATATATTTTCCTAGTTACCAGTCCCCATAGGCTAATGAGCCTACATTTTTTTCTTTAAAAGTCAGTGTGTTTGTGTGTGTACATGCTATAGCATGTATGTGGAGGCTAGCAGATAACTTTGAGGGGAACTGATTTTTGCTTTCCACAAGGTAGATCAGGTAGAACAAATTCAAGTCCCAGGGCTTGCTGACAAATGCTCTTATCAGATAAACTCTGCTGCCAGTCCTGGATAAACTTTTTTTTTAAGGAATTAAAAACAAAAAAACCAACTCTGTACGTGTCTATTTGCATAAATATATACACATTCTTGTTTTCTTAGATAATGGCAATCCAGGAATTAGAACCAACCTATCAAAGTCATCACATGCTTGGTAGGTGTAGTGGTTTGAAAAGGTATGGCCCCCACATTCATGTATTTGAATGCTTGGTCTATAGGAGTGGCACTATTGGGAGATGTAGTATTGTCAGAATAGGTATGGCCTTGTTGGAGGACATGTGTCACTGGTGGGATGAGCTCTGAGGTCTAAGCTGCTTAAGCCCAGGCTCGTAAAACACACAATTCTTTTCCTGTTACCTGCAAGGAACTCTCAAGTCCTTGTCCAGCACCATGTCTCACTGCGCACTGTCACACTTCCCACCATAATGGTCTAGACCTCTGAAACTAAGCCAACCCCAACTAAGTGTTTTCCTTTTTAACAGTCATGGTCTCTTCACAGCACTAGAAACCCTAACTAGGACAGCAGGCTAACATTTTCATCAGTCTAGATGCTGTTAGTTTGAGATCACTGTGTGGCTGGTCTATCCTAAGTCCCTAGTTTGCAGATGCCCTTTCCTGTGTCTGCACATGGTCTTTCCATTGTGCACAAGCACTTCTGGTGTTATATCTACATTTTTGCTTCTCATAAGAACAGTTAGATTTGATTAGAACCCACCCCCAATGACCTCATTTTAGCTTAATCTCTATAAAGACCATTTAAGGGCTACTTGAAAATGTGACTTGGCTGGGCAGTGGTGGTACATGCCTTTGATCCCAGCACTTGGGAGGCAGAGGCAGGGGCAGGCAGATTTCTGAGTTCAAGGCCAACCTGGTCTACAGAGTGAGTTCCAGGACAGCCAGGGCTATACAGAGAAACCCTGTCTCGAAAAAACAAAAAAAAAGACTTAATGAGAGAGGAGCAGTAACTGTTTTTGATACACAGTTTATAACTTTTTTTTGTGCTAAATATGTAAGTAAGAATATTCTGGCATCATTCCATAGCAGCATATGGAAGTTTTCTTCACTATTTTTTACAGCTTTGTAATACTTACTTTGCGGATAGTCTACTTTATCAATCAAGTCTCATATCAGGTGGCATTTGGTTTGTGCTTAATATTCTGCCTTACAAAGATATAATAAATTACTTTGGACACATTTCTTTTTGTATTATTGTCAGTGGATCTTTGAGACATTCCTAGAACTAGGAATGCTAAGTCAAAGGGCAAATGAATACCTGATTCAGCTAGATCCTTCCAAATTCACCTCTGCCCAGAACTGCTTCACCAGAGAAATGAGTGTACCTTTTTGTCCATTGCTACCAACTCCTGCCACAAGAGGACTTTCCTTATTCTGATGATCAAATGGTCGCTGAAAGCATTTTAATTTCTGAGAAATTTGATGCCTCTCAGATTGTCTCTTTATAAGCAAAGTCCACTCTTCTACTATCTGTGTGCTTTAGTTTCATACTGACATGTGTATGTCCTGCCTTTCTACTGTACCAGGAGTGGGGGTTTGAATGAGATCCCTTCTATAAGTCTTTGGTCTCCTGTTGGTGGCTGTTGGGGTAGATTAGGAGGTTAGGCCTTACTGAAGGAACTATGTGATGGTGGGTTTTGAAGTTAAAAGAATACACACCATTTGGATTTAGCTCTCTCTGTTTCCTGCTTACAAATGGAGATGTGAGCTCTTGGCCTCTGCTCCAACCGCCTGTCACCATGCCTTTACACCACCATCTATCTTAAACTATCCCTATGGAACCTAAGACCAATGAAATGTTTTCATAAGTTACCCTGGTCATGGTGTTTTACCATAGCAACCAAAAGGTTAACTTAGAGAACAGGCATTCTTAAGTCTCCTTTAGCTTGAAAAGCCCTCTCTTTAATTTTGAGAAATGTTGCATTTTTATTTATTCTATTAAAATCTCCTCCTTCCTTTCTGAATTCTAGTGAAGTCCCTTGGATGGGTTATCCACCTCTCCTATGACAGCCTTTCTTGTACTCTACTTTTTTGGAAGTTCCTCTATTCTCTAGTTTGACTACTATTATATAGTCATACGTGCACATATATATGCTTATGTGGGGAAGGGCTGTGGTGAAAATAGATTTGATCTTTCTTTAAATACAAGCAAACAGTGAATTAATTAATACAATATTGAACAGTTCCAGACTGGCTTTTCTTCAACCAATGATAACGCATGCACAATTAAACAAGCACAAAAGCATATTTCAGTATTTCCCACAACCCGTCACCTAGCACTGTATGTATACAAATAGCCAGGTTTTAAGAACTACAAAGCCATTCTCTCTATTTCTGCTGTTGCTCTTTTAAAGATCCCTATCAGAGCACAGGCACCCATTAAAACATCTGAGATGTGCCATGATGGGTTTGAGATGTGAGCATGTGTTGATGAGAGACAGCACCATGAACACCTGTATGAGAAGATGCCCCCATTGTCAGCCCTGGTCTCAGGATTAATAAGAAGCCATGATCTCTCTTTAATGCCTCACTTAGTGGACTATGTGCTGTTTTACTTCCGATCTGGTCTTTTACTTAAGATTATTTTTTATTGCTATTTTTAAAATTACCTATCTGATGGCACAGTCATTGTACTACAATATCCCACAAATAAGGCTCGAATGTGAACAAAATGAAAAGGGAACATGACTTGAGTGAGCAAAGGCAGCAAGCAGTCCTAGTGACCCACTGTACTCAGGTCCCGTGGGGACGTCTGCAACTGTACAGGCTTCAACACTGAGAAAAGGTCAGGGATTCAAGGTCAACTTTCATCTTCATGTCTGATACTTCCTGGACAACCGCTTTCAATGGATGCACATTTTTACTCCACACAGCTTCCTTACTGGAACCCCAGCAAGACAGTTAACTTTTGTGGACAGTTAAATTTACCAGACCTAGTGTCTAGTTCTTCCTGCTGCCAGCTGATCTGGATATAGAACGTTCCTCTCCTTCTCCAGCACCATGTCTGCCTGCACTCTCCCAGGCTTCCTGCCATGATAATGCACTAAACCTCTGAAACTGTAAGGCAGCTCTCCAGTGAAATACTTTCTTTTCTAAGAGTTGCCTTGGACAGAGCATCTCTTCACAGCAACAGAGCTAAGACACTGACTCTCCTGACAAGGAAATAGTGTATTTTCCTGTATTTGGGAACCATCCAGGTGCATCAGGATCAAGATGCAGCATTGCCCCCAGTTGAAATCATCCATGCAACACTGGAGGGGAATCTCAGCTCTTAGGCAGCTGATGCATCTCTGCCCTGGTGTTGGTGACATGCAGTGAGCACTGTGGCCATCTGTCTACTTCTTACAGGTTCAAGGGCATGGGCCACTTATGGAGATAAATGGCTGAGCAGCTTTGAGAAGACGGATGGAGGCACACAACCACCTGCAACATCCTACATTTCCATTTTTATAATTATTTTTCTGTCCCCTTTTTATAGAATCCCTTTAATTTCTTTAACCTAACAAAATATGTGTGTGTGTGTGATTCTTCTGAGGTCAGGCTTTTGTTTTGTTTGTAACTTATTAGTACTGTTCTCTTTTAAAACAACATTGGTTCCAGTCAAGGATCAGATTCATCATTAAGAACAGACTACACTGATGATAAGCATTCCCTGTGTGCTCCAGCTCAATCTCCTTACTGTATGGAAATTTTTCTTAGGAACTTCAGGTGTGGTCAGGTGGGGTACGGCAGGGCAAAGTAGTGCAGTTTAAGCTAAGTCTCAATTGTTAGGCTTTGTGTTAGGGTTAGAGTTGGCTGTCAAGACTGTGGGAATTCACAAATGCCAGAGTGGGGCTTTAACCTAGGTGGCAACATCTGTTCTCAACATCAGGGTGGGAAAGGGGGCTAGCATGCCAACTGGTGCAGACTACTCCATATAGACAACTTCAATTCATCTGTTTTTCAGTACTACTTCTCACGCTTCTCATCCATTGTACCTGCCAATTCTGGGACAGAGTCTCTTGGGATTCCCATAAGCAGGCTGGTTCCCAGATCCCTCTAGTTCCTTCCCTAGCACATTCTGAACTGTAAATCTTTCCACCTCTTCTATCCGTCAACATGTTCCCATCTGCCTTGTCTTCTAGAAATTCATTGAAGGCTGTCATCTGTTGCTTAACACCCCTTCTCATTGCTATTCCACTTCTATTGCTTATACTACATCAATTACAGTAATCCAGCAGGGTCTTGGGAGGGATTAGGGCAATCTAATGTTGATTCCTTCCTGAATTTTCTGGCCACTAACTTGCAGGAAGAAATATATATGCACTTTTCTTAACTGTGTTTTTTAAAGCTATAGATTTAAAAAAAAATGAATTTCTTTTACAACAAGTGTCATGCATACCATTGAATGAACACAAACAGACTTTTAAAGCAAGATAATCTTTCATCATTTCCCTAAGCCTAAAAGAGAAAAGAAAGCAGAAAAAATGCAGTTTCTTCTGAATTTGATAACTATGGGGTATTTGTGCTAATCAATAAGGAAAGGTAATCCTTTTTGTGTATGGAACAAGAGGGAAGTTCATGGGATTTTTATGTGGGCTTCCTGAGGAGCTGGACTAATTTTAGAAATGATGATTTTAGAAGGTGTGTAAAACAGGCAGTTGGACATAAATTTACAAGTCAAGAAGACATGATTTTAAAACTTTATCATTAATAACCTCGCTGCCTATGAAGTCACAGAAAGCAAAGGATTTATAAGGGCAGAGAGTAGAATCCTAAGGAATATGTATGCTAAGAATGTGTGGAAGAAAAATCAACTTTTAATAAATATTGCAAGTGAGTGTTTTATTATGTTAAATGCTTTTGAAATGTCCATTGTGAATAACACTATAAAGTTTGCACTGATCTTAGTGACTAAATGACCATATTTACTGGAAAAGTAATTCAGGTAAAGTGCAAGATGAGATTCAATTTTAGGTAACATTTGAAGCCATGACTTTAGATGAAATCACCCCCACATCTGTGTCTCGGCAGTGATATTAGATGGCAGAAGGAATAACTAATTTGGAGCTGAACCATTGCCAGGTAGACAAGCTGACTGAAAAGGACTCAGAAATGCAATTACTACAAGAATGGATGAAATAACTCAAGAAATTCAGAAAATGTAGGAAACAAAATTGTGGATATCTGAAAGCTTACGAGTAGTCAAAGAATCAGGGTATCATTATTGGTAGAATGACTACATAAGGGATGGCATAAAGTGGATAATGGATAGACGCAAGGCTCAGGTCAGAGAGAAAGCTAAGTTCGTGTTTCTAAGCAAGCATCACCAGAGGGCCAAGGGAAAGGAATGCTATTAATGATGTGTAATCAGTTAAGCACACAACAATGCCAGCCAGCACTTGCAAAGTTGGCTTCAATTCTTTCTTTAGACAGAGGCGACTGTGGCTACTGGATGACACCAGGCAGGTCCCTGCAACATGTAGCAAGCATGGCCAGTTACAAGGAGAGTTTAAAGATGCAGGGCTTGAGGCCGCCTTGACTGTCAGGGTTGCTATCATCATGCTGGCACGGTACAGCTTCATATCCTGAAGCAGCTCACAGTGCAGGAGGTATGTGGCCCCCTTCACAGAGGATTGGTCTGTCCTACAGATACTCTTTTGGGACAATCATTCTGTCACTGTCACAATTAACAGGCAAAGTTCAATGAGTGTGTGCTTAACAACCAGGTTTGAGTGTGGCACCTGGGAGAACAAGACAGCAACTGGTGCAGGCGCCCACAAAACTTTTTCCTCAGGATCAAAAGCATTAAAGATAAGATATACACATCCATGAAGAATCTTAAGAGCTTGATATGACACTTAAGTTCCCAGCACTGGGCATTGAGAGAGGAAGGAAGATGCTGAGTGTAAGGCCAACCTGGGCTACACAGGGATACATGGCAAAACAAAGAAACCAAAGTAGACTACTTAAGATGAGAAGCAGTTCCACATGCGTATTGCTACTGTGCTGGATGACATAAAGATGAAGCAGATCCAGATGCAGAACTAGTTCCAGGTCATTAGAAAAGATACTTCCCTGTTTGCCTTACTACACAGGGAGGAAAGGTACTGTACCATATGTATTAAGTGTGAAAAGCATTCTTGCCTGTTTCTTTTTAGGAAGTGCTTTGCTTGTGTGCTTTTTTTCTTGAGATTTCCTCTTGCTTATCTCCTCTTTACGGGGCTCAGCTTGTGTAGTGTATGAGCTGCAAACACCCTTTCCTGTAGATCTCAGCGTCTGCTATAAAGGAAATCAAAGTAAGGACATGTAGAACACAGACACCTCAGAAGACAGTCACCGTCCATGACATGGCCCAGGTTTCACTTTAACCTTTCTTCCTATGATAGGCCCATCCTGCTTGCCCCCCACCTTCAGTACTCGGTGCTAAAACTCAGACTGGGTACCCACTCTGTCACTGAGTCAAATCTCTTATCTATTTTTATGTATTTCATTAGAGGTACATTAATCCAATTTAAAAGAAGGAATTATTAATTAACATTCTCCAACTTATCAAGCATAGATTGAGAAGGATATTGCATTAGGAAGAAAAAAAGTAATAAAAACTAGTGGCTTATTAATTCACCAGGTATTTATTTACTGTTATTATATTAAGTCATGAACTATAAGTTAGGCTAGAACATACGATTTTCATCAAGACATCCAATAACAGTATAGGTAATGCTTATATACAAAGATGTCGACAAAGATTCAATTATATATAACTTAATGAACAAAACAAAAAGACAAGCAGCCAATGAAAGTGATGCTTATACACTGTCAGTTGAATGCCACCACAGAAAACAAACTAAACAGTTTAAAAAGGCATTACTAGCCAGGTGGTAGTGGTACACAACACCTTTACTCCTAGCACTCAGGAGACAGACAGATCTCTGTGGATTCAAGGCCAGCCTGGTCTATAGAGTTCCAGATAGCCAGGGCTAGACAGAGAAACCCTGCCTTGAAAAACCAAAACCAAAACCAAAAAGGTATTGTACTAAGTTACTTTTTGGCTCTTAATTTTATGTGGATCTTCTCCACATACAATGAAATTCATAATCATACAGATTTAAAATTAAATTAACAAGTAGCTTGCCTTTTATAGTAATACAGTTCTGAAGGGAAGCTCTTGTTCTAGTGGATTTTCCTAGTAGAATTAAAATCAAACCAGCAAGACATGACTCCAGGTTACAGATGAATAAGACAAAGTATTAATTCTTAACAGGACCCATCAAAAATCAGGATTTTCTATACCACCATGACCATGAAGATTCTTTTTTTTTTTTTTTTTTTGGCTTTTCAAGAAAGGGTTTCTCTGTGTAGCCTTGGCTGTCCTGGAACTCGCTCTGTAGACCAGGCTGGCCTCAAACTCAGAAATCTACCTGCCTCTGCCTTTTAAGTGTTGGGATTAAAGGCATGCACCACCACTGCCCGGTGACCATGAAGATTTAATAAGTATTTACCTTTCTTCTTTGAGAAGTCCGTGTAGGTCTAATACTGCAGATTATTTCTTCATCTTTATTTAAAGAACTGCAAGTGTTAGTGTCTGATATCAGGAAACAAGCAAAATTAGGTTCTTAGCATAAAACCAAAATGGACGACATAGTTAAAGGACAGCATAGTGTTTTCTGAGTCACAGTTGCTTTTAAATGTCATATTTAGGCACGGGAAATATATAGGGGAATTAAAGACCCAGACAGTGTTTAGAAGAGTTCATGTTGCTGAGTATACAGACCGAGCACAACAGGAGCATAAAGCAGAGCACTCAACTGCACCTCAGACATGCCTGGTGGTTGTAACAGCACAAAGGAAAGATAGTGGGATATGTTCAGAGCTTAGAACATGGCAGACTAGAGTCTATATCTGTAACTTAGTCATTACAGCTTTCGAGTCTAAGCTCACAAACCCAGGATCTCAGAAGGGAGGATACATGAATACATGGTTCATAATCCAAGTACTCACAAGATGGCTTTGTCAGCCAAGTCTGGTAGGTATGTCAGAAAAATCAGGAAAAATGTCTTATGATCACAAAAGACATAAAAGTATATACTTGGCAAGTTCATGCAATGAGAATACCATGCTAATGGTGGGTAAGACTTATGGCCATTTAGGAATGGTCCTTACAATCCAAATTGTTTCACTTTGTCAGTTGTGAAAACACAGAACTCTATTATTGATCCTCAATAGGCTAAGAGATTGGCAGCATTGTGCATTATCAACTTGAAGCAGTGAAAACCCATTAAAGTTAAATGTGGGTGATTATCAAGTATAACATTTGCAATTGAAAGAAGGGGTAACTTTTCATACAAAGTATTTGGTTTTCTTAAAATCAAGAACATATTGTGGTATCACATATGAAAAATTAAAAATTAAGAGATTGAGTTTTATGTGCTAAAAACAAGAATTAAGGGGCTGGGGCGGCAGCTCGGTTGACCTCGAGGACCCGAGTTTGATGCCCAGACCTATACAAAAAAGTCAGGTACTGGGGGTGGCGAGATGGCTCAGCAATTAAAGAGTATTTGCTGCTCTTCCAGAGGATCCAAGTTCAGTACCCAGCACTCATACTGGAAGGCTCACAACTGCCTGCCCAGGGGGATCTGCCATCCTCTTCTAACCTCTGTAGGTACAGCATACATACATAAACATGGATAGCAATACATATAAATAAGTAACTCAAAATTTAAAAAAAATAAAAAGAGAAGCTTATGGCATGAGATGCAATCCTAGGGTTGGGAGGATTCCTAGATTCTAGATCAGTAGATTCTCAGTTTGTTGGACAACCAGCTAGTCTAATGACCAAGCTCTATACTAATGACAAAACCCGTTTCAAAAAGCAAAGTGCTAGGCAAGGCAGCGTGTACATTTCTAATCTCAATGCCATGGGAGAGTGGAGAAAGGAGGATTACTGGGGCTTGCTGGACACTAGCCGAGCTTCAGACTCGGTAGGAGAGCCCATCTCGAAGGAGTAAAAGCAGAGTGTGGGGGACAGCACAGGACAGATAATGCCCCACTTCATGCACGTGCACACATGTGTTCTCTCTCTCTCTCTCTCTCTCTCTCTCTCTCTCTCTCTCTCTCTCTCTGTCAGAAGACAAACACAAATAATACCTGGAGGAGTCTCAGAGAGTGAGGATTTACTAGGACTCAGATTTGCAAATGATCCCTGAGGTGGTTCTATGTTTTCCTAAGAAAGGAAAAAAGGACAAATTAGATACCATTAAGTTCAGTGAATATGTAAATGACATGCCAAAAAGAAAATTAATGCCTTATTTTGGTAGGAGGAATTATAAGCATAGAATAGAAATAAAATTAAAAAAAAAAAAAAAACTAAAAGAAAAAGAATAGAAAATAGAAGGTCTAAGCTAACCAAAGATAACTTCATATCTCTGAGTGGCCGCCTTCATAATGCAAATGAATTTGTCAACTGCAACCACCCCAACCAAGGGTATTAATCACTGACAAGCTACTTTTTGGTTTGTTTAAAATTCCATTGTCAAAGTTCTACAAAGCAAATTAAGAAACACCATCTAGTATTACAATATTTTTCGATAAAATTCATGGTGAGATGGCAAAGTAAACAAGATTTCAAAACCTTCTCACATAATTGTAAGATAGTAACTATTGTTCAAAGAAAAATATGACAATTTGAAAAAATTCCCCTTTCATACCAGTTTGCTCACATGTCTTTCTGATATTTAATCGGAAATGCTCAATTTCACAAGACACCTTTTCTGCATGGAATGAGATGATTGCACAGCCTTTCTTTTCCGTCTTACTTGGAAAATTGTATACAAAAATCAATATTATAGTTTGCTTAATTATATGGCAGAATTCCTTAGAAAAATTACTACTTTATGGGAAAGTTTTAGTGACAATTGAAATTCTTTTTTTTTTCACCTTTTTAAAAATTAGGTATTTTCTTTATTTACATTTCAAATGCTATCCCAAAAGTTCCCTATACTCTCCCCCTGCCCTGCCCCCCTACCCACCCACTCCCGCTTCTTGGCCCTGGCATTCCCCTGTGCTGGGTCATATAAAGTTTGCAAGACCAAGGAGCCTCTCTTCCCAATGATGACTGAATAGGTCATCTTTTGCTACATATGCAGCTAAAGACACGAGCTCTGGGGGTACTGGTTAGTTCATATTGTTGTTCCACCTATAGGGTTGCAGACCCCTTCAGCTCCTTGGGTGCTTTCTCTAGCTCCTCCATTGGGGGCCCTGTGTTCCATCCAATAGCTGACTGTGAGCATCCACTTCTGTATTTGCCAGGCACTGCCATAGCCTCACAAGAGACCGCTATATCAGGGTCCCATTCCTCCTTAGAGTAGGGAACAAAATACCCATGAAAGGAGTTACAGAGACAAAGTTTGGAGCTAAGATGAAAGGATGGACTATCCAGAGACTACTCCACCCGGGGATCCATCCCATCATCAGCCACCAAACCCAGACACTATTGCACATGCCAGCAAGACAGCTGAAATTCTTTAACATCGGCTACTGAAACAGTGCTCCCTCCTGAGTGGGGGCTGATGCTTTACCTGTTTCAAAGACTGTCCACGGTTTATCTGAGCTGCTAAAATGTCAGCATGCAGTTGTTAATAAGCCCCTACTGTCCTTGGAATCTTGTTAGGATACAGTAATGTCACCTATTCTTCCTAACACTGGTCAACTTTCTTCCTCCCCTCACCCCCCGAATTAATTTGATTGAAGATTTACTAAAATGTGTTTACCACTGCATGCTTATTTTCTCCATCTTATAAAATAAGTTATTTCAGTTCTCAGATGGATTTTTTTCATATTTTAATGTCTCAGACATCTGCGTGTTTTTTCCTTAGTGATATAAAACAGTTACATCCTATAACCAACAGCACTTAGGTTTCATGAAAGTACTGTACATAAGAGACTGAAATATGGCATGTCATCTGACCTTCATAATTTCAAATCATAATTTTCATGCAAAGGAAGGTGAAACCTGATGGAAATAGGAGCAAGCTTTTTCCTGGGATTTTCCACACTTACGAGGTTCTCCTCCTTGTCATCAAAGTTTGGCTGAAGGAACTGCTCATGAACAGGGGACTGCAGGGGACTGGTAGTTTTTATGGTCCTTGGGCGAACAGGAGTTCCTCCTTTACACAATGGAGTATTGGCTGGTAAAGACTCATCAAACACTTCAGGGCTTAAGTCCTCTCCAAACGTAACTCTCTTCCTCTTCCTCAGATTCAGACAGCCTGGTGTTTGACAGTTTTCTCTTCCTATAGACAATAAATGAGACTATGTTGAAAAATTAAACTGTTTTTCTTACCTAAAAGGCATATACTAGAATGTTTGAATGTGGTACATTCAGCTATTTGTACAATAATACAATTTGTAGAGAAAATTCAAATGGGTGAAAACTATACTTTTAACTAAAATAGTACTGATTTTCAAACAAGGTAATTATTTCAAGTGTTAATAAAATCAGAGCATCTGAAGTTTTGTTTACAAGTTCTGCCACTAAGTAAAACTTTGTATGTATATGTGGTTCTGGGGATTAAAAACCCAGGTCCCTCACCCATGTCAGGCAGATAGATCATCTACCACTGAACATACCCCTCCAGCCCAGATCAACTGAGGCTCTCGAAAGACACCTTTCCCTTCCCATTGTTCTCCATTCCCAAGTCATTTCAGACACAGTGAAGCATGAGCAGATTGTCAAAAACCTGATGCATTATAGCAAGCTCTGAAAACAAAATAATACCCTTAGTTTAAAAATAACTGTGAGTAACATACCTGCTCTTCCCTCTTTGCAAGAGTCTGAAGGACATGGGATCAGATGAGCCCCATCATCACAGAGGTTGAATTCCTAATCAGAATAATGACCAATCAAAGATTTTATTCCTCTTATAACATTAAAAGTCACTAAAAAGGATGGGATTGCGGAACATTTTTTGAAGAGTACCTTTATTAATTTTAGCTTAAAACACCATGCTGAAAAGGCTCAAGTAAAAGCCTCTCTCACCTTTCATTTCTTTTTTAATATTTATTCTTAAGTGTATGAATATTTTGCCTGTATGTACAGATGTGTACCACATGTATGTCAGCTCTTTTGTAGAGGCCACTGGGTCCCCTGAAACTGCCATCACAGACAGTTGTGAGCTGCCATATGGGTGCTACGAACTGGACCTGGATCCTCTCTGTAAGGAGTAGGAAGTGCTGTTAACCACTGAGCCATCTTTTCAGCCCCTGGTTTCTATATTTTAATAAGTAGTATTGTGAGCCAAAATTGAGAATAGAAATTACTGAGTATAGGTTAAAATCATCCCATTTTGATCTGGCAAGCTAACCAATGTGCAAGTGACTATAGGTGTCAGATCAGGCAGCCTTTAAGGTCCAAGCATGAGAACTGCACTGACATAAAAAAGACACAGCAGGTAAATGATGGCAAGAGGGAGCTTTGCCATAAGCATGAGATCAGCACTTTTAACAAGCATGAAGTTTCCACCTGAATTACCATATTCTTGAGCAGGAAATCTCTGTCTATGTTTATGCAAAAGATTAGAGAGTACACAGTATAAAGGAAGAGAAGGTATAAGCCTGCAGGGGAGAGCCAGGCCTGCATGGGATCACCACCTACACTTTAGCCTCCCCCAAAATCCCTACCCAGCCGATGGTTGTGCGTACTGCTCACAGTCCAAACTATAACGCCCCCAAGAACTGCTCTGTCCCAATCATGCCTCTTGATCAGCAAGCTCTGGAGTTAGTCCTTCAGGGAAACACATTCCATCCACTAGACAGGGAGGATATGTACAACAAACCATGCAATATTCCTATATACATGCCAAAGGTACTTATGGAGCCGCTTCCAACATGCTACCTATTTCCTGGCAGCTCCCTCCTGCCTTAGGTTATTGCCCTCATAGAAATATGGATGGCTGAAGAGGCAGGTTAGACCCACATGTCTGGAATGAGTAAGCTAAGGACTGAGGCACTGATCGTGAACTAATTTGGCAATGCAGTTAATTACAATTTGGATTAACTTTTAGACATATAGTCTACCTACATTAAATTCTGAATACTAGTCTATTACTTGAAAACAGAAACAATGTCAGAATAGTACTGTGACTTTAAAAAATGGAAAACAAGTGAGGGTTTCCCTGTACACCAGTGTGACACATGGATCTCCCTTACTACTCTGAAGCAAACATCTCTGAACTCCTTTGCTTTAGGAAGCATGACTCTTACCTTTCCATTCTCTGAGAACAGCTTACCAGGTTTCTTCAACACAGAACGAAGCACAAAGTTCTTGGCGGAGGGGGTGCTGCTCCCGTACACAGGAGTCACTGGAGACCTGGTAGCAGTGGTCTTGGCGGAGGGGCTGCTGCTCCTGCACACAGGAGTTGCTGGAGTCCTGGTGGCAGTGATCTTGGCGGAGGGGCTGTTGCTCCCACACACAGGAGTCTCTGGAGACCTGGTGGCAGTGGCTGTCCCAGAGCTCAGGAGTGTTACAGGTGTGTCAAGTGGAAGAGCATCAACTGATCTTGTGCCCTCTACACAGTCAGTCACTGCAAGTCCTTCAAGGAAAGAAAGATGAGATGTCCAAATCTGCTTCTTCCAGGCACAAGATACTCACAACACTTACCAAGACGGTAATACGGTATTTAAAAATTGCACTACTGAGTCTGGAGCTCAAAGGCAGGGGGGGTGGACAGTTTAAGGCAGCTGAGGCTATGCAGTAAGATCCTGTTTCACAAACCCAAGTGCTAACAGTATTGCTTAGTGGCAGAGTGATTACCTAATGTCTTGGTTAGGGTTTTACTGCTGTGAACAAACACCATGACCAAGGCAACTCTTATAAGGACAACATTTAATTGGGGCAGGCTTACAGGTTCAGAGGTTCAGTCCATTATCATCAAGGCAGAAGCATGGGAGCACCTAGGCAGGCATGGTGCAGGTGGAGCTGAGTGTTCTACATCTTCATCTGAAGACTACTAGAAGACTGCCTTCTAGGAAGCTAGGACAAGGGTCTTAAAGCCTACGCCCACAGTGACACACACACTCCAAAAAGGCCACATCTCCAAATAGTTCCACTTTCTGAGCTAAGCATATACAAACCATCACACCTAACATATGCTAGGATCAAACCCTAGTAACATAAGATGAAAAAGAAATTCAATTCTAAAACTCCCTGCTTCATTTGGACAAGAACAGAAGACAGAGAAGTAGCACTGGTCACACACTTTACTACAAGGCTATCACAAATAAAGATAAGAGGTTTTGGCTCCTGGGTCAGAGGATGGGAAAAAATGCTGAGAGTGAGCCTTGCACTGCAATATAAAACTAACCTGAGCCAAACCTTGATAATGGTAGTTGAAATGGTAGCCATTTTACTACTCAAGATGGAGGCATTTCAATATGTAAACACAGTGGGAGTGAAAGGAGGGGACAAGGAGAGAGAGTATCAGTCCACACAAAAGCTGCCCGCCAAACACACAGGTTCCACATTGTCAAGTGCAGGGAGTTAAATCTGAACTCTACTCAGCAGTGAGGCAGGCAAAATCTGACATAAAGGGAAAACCCTGTATGACATACACACTAAGACATCATATGTGCACACAAAACATGTTCTAGCCATCTAAATCTGTAGGCATGTTTGCACTGTGTAAAGGTTTATCCTTGTGTTATTCAATTGCTGATTTTTCTGCCCTCATTTTGTTTCAATCTGGATGCAGCATTGTAATGCTTATATCAAGAATTTCTCGAGTTTGTTTTCTTTTTTTTTTTTTTTGGTTTTTTTCGAGACAGGGTTTCTCTGTGTAGCCCTGGCTGTCCTGGAACTCACTCTGTAGACCAGGCTGGCCTCGAACTCAGAAATCCGCCTGCCTCTGCCTCCAGAGTGCTGGGATTAAAGGCGTGCGCCACCACGCCCGGCCTTGAGTTTGTATGAACAGTTTTTATCATTTATTCTCTGCCTTGTCAATAAATACTGATCACCCAATGATTGGGCAGAAGAAAATTAGGACAGAAGCATCTGCAATCCAGGGAGAGAAAGACACACACACACTCAGAGAGAGAGAGAGAGAGAGAGAGAGAGAGAGAGAGAAAGAGAGAGAGAATGTTTCAGACCTGTCATGAGGATGAAGAGATGAAACAAGGAGACTCCAGAAGAAAAGAACATCTGAAGCCCAAAGACCCAGATTGATGATAATATGCAAGTATCATGGGATCATGGCTGGGGAGGTAGACAGATTAGCATAGGGGTTATTATAGATCATTTAAGTATCTAACTGTTGATATGCAGCTTGAAATAAGTCTTGATTTCTCTGTGTAGTTACTGAGGGACTAGCAAGGGTAAAGAAATACAGCTGATGGATTAATTCACCATTTACACATATTCAAAATAATTCACTTTACATAAAACATGATTCTCAACTTTCCCAATGCTGCAACCCTTTAACACAGTTCATCATGTTGTGGTGACCCGACCATAAAATTATTTTCATTGTTATTTATAACTGTAATTTTGCATACTATATGAATAGTAATGTAAATGATTTTAGTTGGCCAAAGAGGTTACGACTTACACACAGGTTGACCACTACTGATCTAAGTGAAGCTCAGCAAGGGAAGGTGTGTGGAGGCATGATTGCTAAGGGAGGTGTGAAGTGCCTAAGCAGCAATGCTGAGCACTTGGCACAGAGGAGCAGCAAAGCCATCAGAAGGCCAAACTCTTAGTAGCACCACAGCGGACACAGACCTACTTGACAGGACTTTCAGGTAGAGACAAGAGGCAGGAAGTGGAGAAGGCAAGGAAGAGAGCAGGTGCATTACACAGGCTTCTTTTAAAAGGCATTACTTAAATTTGTGTTTGTGTCTGTATGCGTGTGTAAGCACATATGTGCAGGAGCCTGCAGAGCCCAGAAGTGCCAGATTCCCTTGAAACTCAAGTACAGGCATCTGTGAACCACCAACACAGGTGCTAGGAGCCTCTAGGTAAGCAGGCACTCTGAATGGCTGAGCCATCTCCTAGACTAACAAAGAACTTTCTAACCTGTCTGACCCATGGACAGGTTCATCAAAAAACCAGGCAGTCTGAAATATTAGACTACATTAACAAAACCCCACTGCTCACAGCATCGCTTCTTCCCCTGTTCTGGGTAGGAGTAAGTGGAGTACTTAAAGGAACATGCCCTTGTTATGATGCTACCACTTTGATGGATTGTAGAACTGGGTATCAATAACATTAAGTCTCCTGAGGATGAAACAGAGGACTGCCAAGAAGGTGGCAGTACCTTATTTTATCTAGGTGACAAACATAACTTGGCCTTGTGCCTTATCTGCACAGGAAGAAACCCATCCATCGACCTTAGAATCAAAATCAAAAGAATGAGCAGATATTCACTGCAAGAAAGGTGAAAGAAGTTCAGTTTGAAGCTGAAAGAAAGCTCCAGGAAGAAATTTAGATCATTAAGAATTAATATAAACAAACAAACAAAATGGGGACAAGTGGAACAGAAATAGGTATCTAAGGTCAGTAAATACAGAAAAACCCCTATTTCCTCTTACATGAAACATTTGATGGTTTAAAGCAAAAATGACAACATGCACGAGTCACAACCAACTAAATGTGTATGTGTAAAAAGGACTATAAGTCACAGGAAGGAAGGGTATATCAGCAAGACACAGGGTGTATAAACTTGTGTGTTTTATGTACAGCTATACATATGACCAAAAGGACCTACAAGAATGTATGTTGGGCCGGGCGGTGGTGGCACACCCCTTTAATCCCAGCACTCGGGAGGCAGAGGCAAGCGGATTTCTGAGTTCGAAGCCAGCCTGGTCTACAAAGTGAGTTCCAGGAAAGCCAGGGCTATACAGAGAAACCCTGTCTCGAAAAAAAAAAAAAAAAAAAAAAAAAAAAAAAAAAAACAACAACAACAACAAAAAAGAATGTGTGTTGGAATCCCAGAGCAAGAGAACAAGACAGAATGAAGTATAGCTCAAAAGAGAGTAAATACTAATACATTAACACAAAGCTTTTAATACAAAGCATATGGCAAAATAGTAGATGTAAAACAAGCCATATTAATAATTAGTTGAAATGTTAATGGGCTAAAGCAGAGAGATCTCTAAACTTGCAATCCTAATAATTATGAGGTAAACCCAGGAACATTAGGAATTCAAGGTCCTCCCCAGTGAGTCTACAAGACTGTCTGAAAACACAAACAAACACACACACACACACACACACACACACACACACACACACACTCACGAATGGTAACAACAAAATACAGATTGTATATAGTGCATTGCTAGCAGTCATAGGCCCTACTTTTATTCCTCCCACCGCAGCCCCAGTAAAACAGAATCTCATTGTTTCCCACGATAGCTTGACCCTTAATTCTCCCGCTTCAGCCCCACGAGTCACAGGGATTACAGGCATGTGCCACAAAGCCTTGCTGGCCCCATCCTTATACTGCTATTATAGTAATATACATTACTTTACTATTATCATACTATTATTCCACAAGTTTGGAAGCGCATCACTAATTTTACTTTAAAAGTTAAGAAATGTCTATTGATGCGATGTCTATGGAGTGTGTCCGTGGGTCCATATGGAGCCCACATGGAAGGCAGAGCAGAGCTTGTAGGAAGCCTTCTACCATGTGGATTTGAGGGACTGAACTCAGCTGTTGGGGTGGCAGAAGCACCTTCTCCAAGCCATCTAACCCACCTAATACTTTGTGATAGCAGTGAAAATAAAGGGCAGACAGCACAGTGACCCCAAACACTTACAGTCCCCGTAACACAAGAACCACTGTCCCTCATTTCAGCTTATAGACACACTCATCACAAACGTCTATGAATGGGGCAACCTTCGTTTGCACCAAGGAAAAATGCAAACTTACCCTGGGAAGCCTCCTTGAGCTCTGGATGGGGAGCAGTCATACATCCCGGCTGGGCTGAACCGATGTCAGGTGACTTCTGGGAGAAAAGATGAAGGAATCAAAAGCAGAACATTCATTACTAACATACTGCTGATACTGCCTTTATGGAGATTTCAATAAGCACTGCGGATAACTGAAAATCTGTAGTTCAACTGATCTCATAGCAGGCTAACATACACAGGAACTAGTAACAGCACTCATGCTGAACATTCCACAAAATGATTTTCAATCCCAAAGAAAAGTTTATGTAATTCATTTTTGTTGCCCACTGAAGCCTAGAGAGCTGTGCTATATATTATCCTCTAAACAGGAAATGCTCAAAAAGCATATCCACATGAATTCAGGAATTAATTAATTTCTCTTTGTGATTTATGTCTAATGAATCAAAGTTCTGGAGAGAAACAATTACTATTGCTTCTGCCAAATGATCATTTTATATTAACTTGAATAAAGCAGAGAGAAGGAGGACCATAAGCCAGTTCTTGTGTTACCAGGACTGTAGAAGTGTTTGGGGACCACTGTGCTGACTGTCCTTTATTTTCACTGCCATTGCAAAGTATTAGGTGGGCTATATGGCTTAGAGAAAGTGCCTATGTCACCCCTACAACCTGAGTTTAATCCCTAGAATCGAAATGACACAACTCTCCTCTGACCTCCACATGCACTCCGTGATACTCAATGCAACCAAGCTGTGATGGTGGGAGGCATCTCTGCTGAGAAGGAACAAAAACCTCTGATCATAGAATGAAGACACAAAGCAAGAAGACATGGTCATGTGACCCCACAACTGCACAAAGGTCACCAATTCCAGGAGCAGTCTTTGTCTGACTTTAGTAAAATTCACATAGGTTTTTGCCTTTTCACAATCTTGACAGACTTTAGGTTGCCACAATCCACAAAAATTCCTAATGCTCCTTGAAGCTCATAGAAGAGAAAAGATGAACTGCAGAAGAGCCTGCTTCACAAGCAGTCTCACGGAAGACAGGGCAGGCAGCACTCCAAGTTTCAGGAACCGATACTCCAGTTGGTACCTAAATCATCTGCTTAGGGATTTCAGGGCCCAACTCGAGACCTAGTGTCGAACCATCATGTAGAACACCTCATGCAGAAGACCCTCAAGCCTTATCTTCCCACAAAAGTAACTCACACAACCAATCTTCCCAGCTTCCAAACCAACACACAAAAGAGTCAGTCACATATAAATATAAGACACAACATGGACACATGCATACACACACACACACACACACACACACACACACACACACGCACACACTCATTCGAGAGCCATAGTAACAATGTGGTGAAACTAGGAACTCATATCACTAGTCCTTACAGTCTTCAACCTGTCTATGCAGAAAGCAACAGCTCCATTTATGTGTGGAAACCACAATTACCTCAGCAAGATCTGTGGAGGCACGCCCAGTACACGCTCTGTCAGCAAGGGCTTTGGTGCCACTGAGATAATTGTCAGGGCTGTCCTGGGAGGATATTCTCCTCCGCTTTGAAGAGGAGGTTACAGGGAACCCAGACTGCTGATATTCAAGAAGACCTTCTTTTCTGGCTATATGCACAAAACAAAAACAGAAACAAAATGACATGGGGATAAATATTTTCTTTTATATTTATCATTTAAAAATATCCATTATAATAAAATAGTGCCAATTTAGTGTTTGTATGTACATCATCAGTGAAAAGAAATTTCTACCCGATTTCAGTCAAAAAGGGAAACTGAAGGCAAGTGTGGTGGCACATATCCATGTAATGCCAGCACAAGGGAGGCTAAAAGAAGAGACCAGCAAGTTCAAGGCCAGCCTGGACTCCAGAGCAAACAGGAGACTAGCCAGGGCTGCAGGATGAGAGCCAGAGAGGGCTGAGGATAGGAAGCAGTGCTGCCTGCACTCACCTATCACCCTCCCTCTCGCTGCTCGGTGCAGCTGGTGAGTTAACGAAGCCTCTGCAAGTTGGGACTGAAGACCAGTGTCTCTTCTCTAAGAATCCTCTAGAACCTCAGCTCCATATTGGTACTTACAAGGCATGCAGCCTTATGGACTGAGCAGCACCAGGTTCTCAACGACTTCAGGGTACAGCCAGCAATTGCTGTGTTATCTAGCCCATAGCATGCAAACCAATCTAACAAATCCCTGTCCAATATATATTCACTCCCTCCATTCTATTCCTCTAGAGAACCTTAGGATCCTACCCTTGGTGCATCGGCCTGCAAACCACATGCTGGCAAAACTTGAAAGACATAGTTAGGTTCTAATTTGATTGTACTTGATTTTTATGCAAAAAAGAAAACACACACACAGAGAAAGAAAGAGAACACACGATTGCAATGTGTTCAGTTAACTCTATGTATAAAAGGATTTTAATAACATCATAATTACAAAAATGAAGTAAAAAAATTAAAACCTGGACAACAATTCAAATAATAGGTAGCTTATAAGCTACAAATTAGGACACCTGAGCAGGTTCTGTATCGTGCAGCAGATAAACTGGATTCTGCTAAGTAGTTAAGAGTGTAAAGTACCGGAACCTCAAGAGAGCCAATATTTTGTCAACTACTTGTGTTTAAAATACTGTCACTGAAAAAGCCAAATGACTAAAAAGACAACCAAATGAATTATATGGACTTGGTGAAGAACATAGCAGACTATCAACACACTAATCAGACTAGACACAAGGGCAAGATATTTATATATGTTTTTGGAAAGTTTAACAATAATTCTATAAAAATCAATATAAACCTAAATTTGCCACAAGCCCTTTTTGACGCCTGCCTGGCATGAGTTAATTGGTCCCAGCCTTTTAAATTTCAAAACAATTTTTAACTACGGAAATAAAGGTATAGGTTTTTAGACAAACCACAGGTCTTGATGTGACTCAGTTGTAAACCACTTAGGACATTTGAGGCCTTGGGGCTCGACCCTTAGCACCACCAAGATAAAGTAAACTACAAATAAATAAGCAGAATAAAGTCCTAAAACCAGAAATCAAGATTTCTATGTGAAATACTACAAATTTTAGCTATTAGTCTCCATTTGCAGAAACAACTACACTCTGAAAACAATGTTTTCATCTTGTAGAAGTGAATCTCTTTGGCATAAAGTGCATTTTGATAAATACAAGGTCAACCCCTTCTACTTACTCAAATCTGATATCCTAGATTCTCTGTCTGCCTCTGATGCTGAGGGACTGCTGGTCATCTTCTCAGTTTCCTGTATGGAGTGAAAAGCTGACTGAAAAGCAGACATTCGCTCTCTTAAAACACTGGCATTTCGATTCAGTCTTGGGCTACCCTGTGAATGTATAAAGCACAGAAGCATTACAAGTCAGTTCCAAAGCACACAAGAGATTTATGAAGACAGGTTAGCATGGGAGAGCATGCTTTCCTCAGATACATAGATTCTATCTGAAGAGTGGGTGTACAGTCACCATCTTAGTGCTCTCTGCTCCCATTTGTAAACCTGAGCCAAGACTAGCCAATGGCTATCCACAGACATATACCCGATATGCCAGAAGCTACCAAGCCAGGCTAACAGAAACAAATGAGTAGAAGTACTTTTACGGGGGCCCAGTTATTTTCTGGGGTGGGGAGTGTAAATCACTCTGAAAGAGTTCTAAGCAGCTTAAGAAGAACCTTGGCAGACATCACAGGAGATAGTGTCAATAAAATGCTATCAAAGGGAATGAGAAAGTTCAGAATAAGCCTGTGTAAGGAGCCAACCTCAGAGCTGGAGAGCAAGGAAGAAAAAGGCAGAGGGACCCTTCCTATCTGAAAGGATCCAATGGAAGTTCTCAGGTTTATCAGTACATTGCCTTCAATGTACTATGCTTTTTGCCTAGATGACCTCCACCCTGCAAAGCCAGAACAAGACCAGGATGTCCCCTACTAGGTCCAACACACAATCTTCCCATCACTCCTGACTCTTCCTGGCTAAGTCCCTAATTCTGTAAGATCTGGAGACACTTGCTTCTGTATGGCTGAATTCCTGGCCATGAGGGTCCATATACAGATAAACACAATGAAGGAACACTGTCAGGTAAAAGCGTGACATGAACTGTAAAGGTCTGTGCATCTAAAAGATAAACTACTCATTAAGCACTTCATCCAGGCTTTTCCTTCTCTCTTGAGATACCAACATTTACCCTAATAAGGAACCTGTGGAAAATTTAACATTCAACCAATATGCAAAAGAAAACCAAACCAAACCAAACCAAACCAAGCCAAACCAAAACAACCAACCAAATAAACCAAACCAAACCAACCAACCAAACAAACAAACAAAAAAAACCTTACCACCCTTTAGGATATTATATGGAGAAAAGCTGTTAAAATCCTGATATCATGTTTGAGGATCTGTTCTTCTAATTTGATTCTATTCCCAGTCAGGAACATTTATAAGACAAACTGTCTACTTCATAATAGTGGGGCATTTGAAACTGAAAGGCATTTGATGATGTAAACCTTTATGACATAAACACAACACATTCCCAACAGGCTGGGGGGTGCACCTCATCTACATGACAAAAGATTATCAGAGCCACACCAGTTATTTTGAATGTGGATTTTGTGAACTCATTCATTGGTATGTGTCAGGGCTGGGTTTTTATCCCAGGAACTCAGAGCACTTAGAAATACTTAAACTAAGTTTCCCTAATTAAAGGTGTTTCCAATAGAGGAAAAAGACAAATGAAAACTGCTATGAGGCTTCTGTTCCATGAAGTGTGTTATATTCTATGTACAGACATAGCTCCAGATGCTCAAGGTCTGGGGGGAGGGGAGAGTGGAGAGATACCGGAGCAAGGTTTAAGAGCATAGTAGGGCACTGTGGAGAACACACCAATGTGGCTGAGCCACGGAATGCGTTGCTTTGGCAGTTTAGGAAAGAAAGATTCGAGTGGCATTTGAATTGAAAGCACAATGAGAAGTGGTTTGACACCAGGGGAACAAGGCATAGAACAAAATCAGGAGCAAGAAGAATAAAGCAAGCCTGTGTGCCCTCTGAGGAAGGGAAGAAGGGAGGGATGGGGCCACACGTGGATAAGGCTCAGACCAGGGGAACAAAGATACAGGCTTCAAAACAGTCGATGGGTTTCCATAGGAAACATGGGAAGGTTAAAGCAGCAGAGGCAATGCTGTGACTCACCCCTCTCTTATTTGTTATAGCGAGCGGACTGGGGAGGAAGGAAAGGAGGTAACTGGTCTGAGTGGGCTGGATAAGAGACTAAGAAATATGAACCTATTACTTAGCCTTAGCTAGTATGATGGCTGATCCTGACTGTCAACTTGTTAGGATAAGAACCATGGAGGAGACAAACTTCTGAGCATGCCTAGAAGGGTATTCTGACAGTAGAGGGAAGGCTTAGCTTGAATGTGGGGCATACCATGCTGTGTGCAGGGACCCAGACTGTACAAGAGAAAATGAGTGGAGCACTAGGGTTCACTCTTTTGCTCCCTGACTGTGGATACAATGTGACCTCGAGCGACCTCCACCATGCCATTATGATTAGGATGGATTGTACTCTAAAACTGGGAACCAGAAAAAAAACTCTTCAATTCTTAAGCAGTTTCTCCCATGTGTTTTGTGACAGCAAAAAGAGCAATAACCAGAGTATGAGCTAGAGTATGCTTGAAACACTTCACTCAATACATAGGCAGCTACCTTCTAGGTCTGGAGCTCTAAGGACCTCTGGGCTGTAGATATTTTAGAATCATCAGCACATAGATGGTACTCTAAGCAAAGAGCAGCAGAGAGATCTAGGCACACGAGCACTTCTGAGTGGAAAACTGGGAGGAATCAGCAAAAGAAACAGAAATAACCAGTGACACGAGAAGAAATCTGGACCACTGTGCAATCCTATGATCCAAATGAGAAAGTGTCTCAATGCTACCAAACAAAGCCAAAGCCACTGGAAGGCCAAGCAAGGATATAGTGGCTGGCAATGGCAAGAGAATGGCAGGGAACAGGTCATGGTGGCATATGCCTGTCATCACAGCAACTGTGAGTTTGAGGCAGGAGGGCTGGGTTCCAAGCAAGCCCAAATGATCTTCAGACTGTCTTGGGTGTGCCCTCAAAAGGAAAGGATGGCAAGGATGGAAATGGGATGAGTCTAAGCAGACAGGTAGAAGTAGTCTGGCAGAGATGGGGCATTGAAAAGCAATGTGGTGGTTTGAAAGAGAAACGTTTCCCACAGGCTTAGGTCTCTGAACTTTCCCCAGTTGGTGGCACTGTTTGGAGAAGTTATGGAACTTTTAGGAGGTGCAACCTTGCTGTGAAGTATGGGAGTTGAAGCAGCTTTGAGAGCTTATAGCCTTCCCAGGTTCAAGTTTGCCTTCTCTGTCCTCTATATGTCAATAAAAATATGATCACTTAGCCGCTATGCCTCCCCCACTATGGACTCACCCTCTGGAATCCTAAGCTAAAATAAACCCTCTTTTCCTTAAGCTGCCTTGATCATGGTATTTTACCATAGCAACAAAAAGTAACAAATTCAGAGACAGAGAACACAGTGATCTAGTACCCCAAAGGAAAAGAACGTAAGCTAAGTGCAAAAGAAAATCCAGCTCAAAATAGCACAGGGCCATAATAATACAGTCATGTGGATGCTGATACAACCAAGCTACTGGGGAGCTGGAGAGAAAGGGAAGCATGAGCAGAAAGTGGGCCATTTCTGCACCTTCCATTGTGGGAAGCTGACAGCCAGCACAAAAGCAAACGGTAGCAGATCTTTGTTATTAAGACACGCAGGGGTGCTAGAGAGACGGTGCAGAACTGGCTGCCCTTGCAGAAATTCCTAGCACTTAATGACAGAGCTCACACCCTATAACTCCAGTTGCAGGTGATTTGATTCCCTTTTCTGACTTTTTTCTGACATGTGTGTACTACACACATGTAGTACACAAGCATTCATTTTTCAAATAACATCCTCAAATGGAGAAAAATCAGGGGTTAGAGCGCTGGTTCAGTGACCAAAGAGCTTGCAACACAAGCACGAGGTCGAGTTCAGATACCCTACCCACATGTGAAAGCTGGGGATGACAGCACATGTCTGTAACCCCAGAGTTGGAGGGGGTCACACAGAGACAGGCATATTCTAGAGACCTGCTGGCTAGTCTGTGGAACCAAGATGGCAAGCCTCAGGTTTAGTAAAGAAACTATCTCAAAAACAAAGTGGAGGGCAGTAGAGGAACAGACCTGATGTCCGCACATATGCACTCAGGCCCACGTACACGAAAATGAATCTATCAGCCTACATTGCAATGTGGGGCATCTTTTACCTATTAGGTTTTGTAACCACAGGCACTGATCATTTGGGAAATACTCACTTTCAGTGCTATTCACACTTCCCAAAAAGTGGTTCATTTTAGGCAATATCAAAGTATTTTACAGTATACCCACTGATCATTCAGGAAGTTGTCAAGTGCACAGTTGTGAATACATGTTGCAGCAGAGTCTCATGCTCTGTGCATTCAGATGCTGGTTTCTGTGGCTGGAGATCTAGTTACAGGAAGAATATAGGCATTGTCCTGAATATTGAAGAATCTCCTATATCAATGTGATGTAAAACATACTCCCCAATGATCTCAGATTGCTTAACAAAAGGCTGAACAACTGCAGAGGAGAAAGGCTGGAGTTCCCATCCTGGCCAGGGGTCAAAGGGTGAATTGCCAAGAGAAAGAGTTGGCCTCAAGGTAGGTGAGGGTCCAGGAAGAGAGGAAGGACCACGAGGAGAAAAGGTGTTGAGAAACCATGTGAAGTCACCAGAAGGATTCAACATGAGGACACACATGGAGCAGAGCAAGGCAGGCTAGACTCAAACTGCAAGTAACACAAGGCCTGCAGCTGGGATGTAGGTTAGAACTTCAATGCCTGCTCAGTGTAGGCTTTCAGCTTGTTAATAAAAATACCAGGTCTCTGTGTCTTTTATTTGGGAGCTACACAGGACACCCTGCAGATACCTGGGAGCACAGAAACACCGCCCCCTCCCCCAATATTTGTATAGATACATGTTTTCTAAAAAATCTTAATTTCCTCTTAAAAAATGCAATCCTCCATACTGGTAAGCCATCATTCAGTTTCTGTGGTAGAGTCACTGTCTATGTCATTTACAAGCCTGGCAAACCACAATCTTTATCAGTTGCTCCATCAAATGAAAATGATATTCTGTGAAAAAGCAGCCAGGTCAGCCTACACAACTCAATCACACACATTTCTAGAAACTTCTGAAATGCTTGATGCAGGCTTTTCACTTCATTACATACAATAATTGAGGAATGGGATATAGCAGTGAAGTTCATTATTTTTAATGCTTAGAAGACATTTGAGAAACTAAAACTATTTTCACTGAATGCTCAGTATTTAGTAAAATTAAAAGAACAGTTTGACTTCAGGGACCTTCCAAAAGGGACACAAGGAAACTCCAAGGTTCTGCTTTATTAGCGAGCAGGAGATTGTCTCATGCACAGACCACACTGCAAAGCAGAAGGAATTGGAAACAATATAAGTGAATGGCTCTAGAGTGAGAAGGCCAATGTCACCATGGTTCCCTTTGTAGGGTGATAAGCGGGGTCCATATCTTTCATAAGGCTTTAACTATTTCACCTGCTAGGGCATGCATTAGTTTGATAATATCTGAAAAACCAGGAGCTGAATGCACCAGAAGATAAGCCATTTGTTTCTTTTCTCCTCTGTCCAACCAGAAGTTATGAAAACACTACAAACAGAGAAAAGCCTCAAGAAGAAAAATACCCAAGGCGGGGAGCTTTCCCCATTCTGTGAACATTTTACAAAACAGAAAGCCCCTCCGGAAAGTCATTTCTGTAAAGACCTGCTAACCCTTACTACAGCCACACACCCAGCAAGCATCTTACCTGTGCAGTCCCTGCCAGACAGGGAAAGCAGTCTCCCCCAAGGTCAGGGAAGAAGTGCCAGAAAGCAGAGCCCTTGAGCAGAGTAAAAACATTTCCTTCTCAAAACTCATGTGCGTGCACACCAGAGGAAGCATACCTCTAAGTAGGGCTCTCGTGCCAATGGAGAGCGCACAGCATTCTTTAGGTTTCGCTGCTGGGCAATGAAGCGGATCAAGCAATTGGTTTCTGGAGAGCCCCGCACACCAACAGTAGAGCGGCGCCTGGCCTTCTGAAGGGAAGATGATGACTTTCCTGCAAGGCAGAACAGAATATGGCAACTGTCAGAAGCTGGGTCTTGTGCTGGTGATGGGTCACTACGAGGGAGAAAACAGAGCCTGCACTTGTCACAGAGGACTAAGAACTACTGGCAGAGCAGCTCATGTATAAACATCTGGACAGACCACCACTTGAACCCCGATTCATGTTTCTAGATCAGCACTTGGCACACAGAAGGACACAAGCAGTTATTTCATTTTCATTTGTGCCCCATATCCCCAATACAGAGAGGGCAGAGGTAACAGCTTAAAGTTAAGAATCTCTCCTTGTTTATAGCTACAACCATGCACAGTTGAAACTACAGTACACTGGGGCTTTGCTTACTGTAGCCATCCAAGCTCTGAAACTATCACAAGGGAGCAGTTTAAAGCGATTTCCAAACTGAAAGCGTACCATTGCAAGCAGCACACAGCCACTGTCTAACAACATCCAGCCCAGGGCATGAATCGTCCTCTGAGTGAAGTACTTACTTCATGCTACACATATAAGGTCACTCTCCCTGATGATCTGGACTGTGGGATAGTCAGTTTGTGACAATGACTGTTCATGAAAACATTATTTTACTTTGGCCTCAAGAGCAGTGAGGCTAGCAATTCAGCTAAGCTGAGAAGTGCTTCCTGTCAGGGCCCATAAGGTATCGAAGTAGAGAGAGAATAGCTGGTAATGGTTATGCTTGATTCTAAACGCTTCTAGCTTGAGGGCATCTCGGCTAGGGTGTGCTTCTGAGAGCCAGTCCACAGATGAGCAGGTCACATCTCTTACGGTGGCTATTTTATATATTCATAGCTTCAGTCCTAAAAACTTACTGTGGCCCTTGGAACAGAGCCCCCATGTGGATTAGGGCTGGTGAGACGAGTCTATACCCTGCTCCTATTTTCCAAATTCTTCTACTCTGGAATAAGCTACTTCTCCACGTTCAGCATACCATCCTGAATTTTGCACACACACCTAAGCACACAAAAATGGATCTAGTCTTTTATGTGATAATTCTGAGCGATAGAGAATGAGTGCCACTCTGGCTGCTTCGCCTAACTCATGCCTTACACAGTATGGTGTGATTGGCTCCCAGTCTCATTATCCTTCTTTATAATTGCTATTCTATAACTCAAACAACTCTATCCCTACATTCACTTCTCCATTGGGAATTTCATTCCTGAGGATGAAGAAAATCATCATCTGGGTCAATTTTCTGTTTGGGATTTTTGAATGAGGCACACGGCCTTGTCACTTTTACCAGTTCCCAACTACTTTTCAACGTCCTCTGATTTTCATACACACAGTTTTCTAGGGCACGCACAAAGCACAACTGGTTCAGAAACACTGCTATATTTGCTAAGCTGTGCTGAACAAGCAAGTTCTGCAGGGTCAGTATAAATACACACAGAAAGAGAGTCAGGCAGTACACAAGCATGTATAATTGGGGCCTACTACAGTTACTGTTAAATTTGAAAAACTACGCAATACAAGAACTTCTCTTACCGGAAGAGGTCTTAACAAAGCTTTCAGGTGTAATTCCCAGCTGCTCTACGGTTACTGTGGAGAAGTCCAAAGGTGACTTAAAGGTATCGGGCGTGCAAAGATTAGGAGTCACATCTGCTACATGCTTCTGAGGGGTCACAAACGGTCCGGTTCCCAAGATAAAAACGTCATTTTCTGAAAACGGACAGCACGTTGTGGGGGGTTAAGCAATACATCAAAACACTCAAACCTTCCATCTAACGAGGGCAACAGGTCACCACATACCAGAATTATTAAGGACACACTCCTTGGATTCAGAGAGAGGCTTGCCGTGTGAACTCGTATCCATCTGGAAGATGAGAAAGTCAGAGAATAAAAATTTGAAAAATAACCTCACTGTAAGCCAAAAACAATGTGACAGAACTCTAAGGCAATCAGGAACCACAGGCTGGGGCGTTCTGATTAAAGAAACGGCGGGAGGTACTATTGACTAAACAAAGCGGACCGAACTGATTTATCGGGGCTTTGCATCCCTGAACCCCGGCCGGATGGCAGGCCTACCTCTCCCGCCCAGGCCCCGCGCGTTCCCTCAGACGACTACGGACAAGCGTCGCGGAGGCTCCGTGTCAGAGAGCACCAGAAGCCGGAGAAGAAAGCCGGGCTGGCCTCCTGCTGGCCACTGCACACCGGGACACACCTCGTCCGGGAGAAGCGGTCAAGCTTCACTTGCCCGCCAGCAAATTCAAACCGCGGCCACGCCCCCGCGGAGGGATATCCGCGACCCACGGACCACGTGTGGCGTGAGTCCCGCTCCCTCCAGGCCTCACCCTCGTGTTTTCGGGCCGGGCAGAGAGACCTCCGTGGATCCCGGGAGAACCACGTCCACCCCTAAATGACCCTGGCGAGACAGAACCGCGGCAAATAGATGTCCGGAGGACTACCAGTGAGCGCCGCGGAGCAACACTTGGGTTACCAACCAATTCCGCCTCAAACCTTGGATTGGCTGCTGGAAACTTCGAAAATGAATCACTAGACCAATCGTGACAGAACCGCCGGATGGCTAGTTTACCCGATTAGCCAATCCTGACACCAACCGTTACCTCGGTGGGTGGGTGCAGTGGGAGGGGCAAAAGCCTAGCGAGGAGCTGACTGGTCTATGGGACTTCGGCGTCCCGCCTCTTCCTTAGACTCAGTCGCTTTATGCAAATAAGCACTCCTACACTCCAACGTGCGCCTGCTCAGTAACGCTTAGAGCGGCCAGTAGGTTCTGCTCTGATTCGTTGAAACTCCTTTCCGTCAACCAGCCTTCAGCCTCTCTTTCCTTCCACCGCCGTCTAGTGTTACTCTGAGCCCACCCCTCAGTCGAACCCTGGTTGGCTAAATGCTGGCCGGTGCCGCGCGTTGATTGGCGCAGCTCAGCGTCGGTCTTGGGCGCGGTTGGGGGAAGGGCCGTTAGCAGGCTGAGGAGCCTAGGGGCGGGGTGGGAAGGAGGATCGGCCAACCCCGGGGTGTGGGACTGAGGGTGCGTGCGTGAGGAGTGTGGGGCCGACCAGGAAGGTGGCGAAGGGCGGAGAGTCCGGGTGGGAGGCGGGAGGGGTCTCGCGGGCGCGGAGCGCGGCGGGTGGCGGGCCGGGAGCGAGGGTGGCGGCTCCCTCAGGACCCGGCGCGGGCGGCGCGATGCGGCGGGTCACGCTGTTCTTGAACGGCAGCCCGAGGAACGGCAAGGTAAGCGGAAGAGGGGGCGCGACCCGGGGACCCCCGCAGCCTCCGACAGCCCGGGGCGGCTCGGCCGGCGGGACTCCGAGGCGCCACTGTCACCTGAGCAGCTGGCCGAGGTCCCCTCCCACCTTCCCGCTGCGCCTTCCTGTCCTTATCGGTGCTGAGTAATGCTCTGCCCGGGGAGGAGGCAGCGATCACGGAGGCGGGTGACCCTGGCCAGGTCGGGAGAAGAAAACTCCAGGGGATAGTCGAGTGACATCCTCAGAAGGAGGACCTGGTCTGAACCACTTTCCTTCTCTCTCAAGGTGCCCCGGGCCCCTTGCCCCGCAACCGTGCAAACTTTTATACACGTTTTATTGTGCCGCCTTGTTTTGATTCCTTAGAGGACAATGACAGCAGACCTTCGGAATGACTTGATTTGTCAGTAGCCTTAGCTGCGTTTAGGCCTCTGTGGAGGGCGTGGTGCTAAATATTTTTCCGATGTTGCAGCTGCCTCTTGCCCCACCCTTGAAAGTTATTCTTTGGAAAATGTTGGCTGTTTCTGGCGGACTAGTAATGTGTGGTTAAATGACTGCCCCACACATACCTAAGCCTGATTAAAGTCTCAAAAGTAATGAACCCTTTAAAAGTTTCAGTTCAAGGTACATTGGCTCCACTCTATAATTGACCAGAATACTCTGATTCCCCCACGTATACATAGCAGAACTATTCAAGGGCATTAAAGTGGCGCGGGGGGGGGGGGTGGAGGGGGGGGGGGGGGGGGAGCGGTGTGTTTCAACCACTCTGCAGTTTTGAATAAACAGATTCTGGAAATCTGATCCGCAGTGGGGTTTGTGCTCTGCGGTTTTATTTTCTTAAAGATTTGCTATTCACACAAAAATAGTATCCACATAAGCTCAGCCAGTGCTTCAGAAATACAGGCTAAAAAGGCTGTCAGTTCTGATCATCAGCTGTTCCTGAGCCACTCTGTAGTTGGCTAGTAGTCTGTGTCGGTTTTTAATTGAGAGATTTAGTGTACCCAGTGTTAACAGTCGTATTGATAAGCACTTTTTACCAGTGCCAACTCTGTTGTGTGACTCCCTGAAATCAAAGTGATTAGAGCTCCTCATAAGTCCTCAGCTCTTTTCTAAATCTCTTCTGAATTCACTGTATGCTATTGTGCAAAAATTGAGTGAGTTGCTCTTGGTATTATTTAAATTTTTAAAAACTTATAAAGAGTTAGAACTTTGGTTTTGACTGTGAGTTTCCAGGTTAATTTTATTTACTTTAAAAAAAAAAAAAAGTTGATTAATCCCAGCATTTGGGAGGCAGAGGCAGGCGGATTTCTGAGTTCGAGGCCAGCCTGGTCTACAGAGTGAGTTTCAGGACAGCCAGGGCTATACAGAGAAACAGAGAAACACTGTCTCAAAAAAAAAAAAAATGTTGAGAATCTCCGAAGATTGGGGAAAGTACTTCTCAAATGAGTATGGGCACATATGCATTACAATGATCATAGGACTGAACCGAAGAATATTTACATTTAATATTTTTTTAAAAACTATGTCCCACCCAGTCCTAAGCTAGAAAACATGTTGAAAGGCTGTTTCCTCTCCTTTCAGAAGGTGGAAATAATACTAAAATGACTTTTAATTGAAAAGATGACAGTACATACCACCTGCATTTATGTATGTGGCTATGTAGTATATACATAGTCACTATGTTTAATCAGGACTGGCGTAAGCATGACATGGACGCTCATGAAAATATTCCCAGATGAAGTGCTACTCTGAAATAGTTTGCTTTCCTATCTCTAAAGTAGAATATACCCTTAGCTTGTCTCTACTTCCCTGGTGTCTATTTCTAGTGCCCTATTCAGGAGAGTAAGTGTTTTGACTGCCTCTCCCTCTTACAGCTTGCTTTGTGGCCTTTGGGCCATGGGCTATGATGTAGACAGGCACAGATTTCATCACCATACATCAAGATACCAACATGCTCTTTTGATTTGTGTAACTGATTAGTGCTTTTAATGTTGACGAAAGAGCTGATGTTTTCTAAGTGAAATGAGAATACTATAGAAGGTGTAAGATGACCCTTGGAGCTTTATGGAGGCGTGTGTATTTTTTTTTTTTTTAATTTGAAAACAAAATAATAAAAAAAAAAAAACAAAAAAAACAAAAACAAAAAAAAAACCAAAAAACCTTGTTTTTTCTAATCCGGAAACCAACCTTGTTTTTTCTAATCTGGAAAAGGGAGCCTGTAGTTACTGAGTTTGTCAAGCTGGTCTTGTTTTCTTCCAGAACAGAGGTCTCCATATGTAAATAGGTTGATAGCCAACAGCTTATTTACCAGTGGTTCTCTTTGACATACAAAGTACATTATAGGGCCTGTAAGTACATTATAGAGGTTTACATCAGGGAGTCTTAATTGAATTAGCCATCAACTAAGTGCTAAATGACTTTAAAACCTCAAAGAAACTGCCGATTGAAGCCTATCATTATGCAAGCACAGTAAACACAGAGAAAGTGGCAAAGCTGGCTTCCTTTCCTAGCATCAGCTGTAAAGTTAAAAAAATAAAAGGATCTCAGAAGCCAATGAATGCCTAGTTTTAAGAAAAGTCTTTGCTTAATAACTGCTATAGACAACTTCTTCCTTTGGGGATATTGTTCTTTGAACTATTAGCCAGTGGTCTGCTGAGGTCATCCTCGTCATGACAGGACATGACCAAGACATGAAAAGTATTTTCCTGTACATTCAGGCAAAGGTCTCGGATTTTTTTTTTTTTTTTTTTTTTCCCCTCAAGACAGGGTTTCTCTGTATAGCTCTGGCTGTCCTGGAACTCACTTTGTAGACCAGGCTGGCCTCGAACTCAGAAATTCTCCTCCCTCTGCCTCCCAAGTGCTGGGATTAAAGGCGTACACCACCACACCCGGCTTTTTTTTTTCCCCCTTCACCTTAGTTTTTAAAAATTTTTGGGATTCTGGAGATGGCTCAGGGGTTAATAGTATTGCACAGGCAGCAAGTGTGAGGAGCAGAGTTGGGGTCCTAAAAATCAAATATTGGGTAGATATATACAGCAGTCCACCAGTAACCCCAGGCCTTGAAGGCAAAGGTGAGGGATCCCAGGAAGAAGCTGCTCTCTATGTTGGCCATGTTGGCAAACTCAGGGCTGAGTGGAGAAACTCTGCCTCAGTGAATAGGGAACAGAACAATGGAAGAAGACTCTTCAAATCAACCTTGGGCCTCAACATGCATGTGCACACAGGTTCATGCACATGAACACACACATGTGCCTACACACATTCAAATACACCCATGGAAAAGAATAAAAACCTTTGTTGTTTAAAGGAAATCTTATATTTAGCAGAATCTCACTAAGTTTAATGATAAATATTTAAAAGATTCTTGCTGGCCAGTTTGTAGTCTGAGTAAATAAAAGTCGTCATATCATTTAGGAAACCATTTCTGATGGTGGCACACAGTTTACAATTAAATATACAACTGATTGACCTCAAGCCCAGAAACAGTCTACTGATGGGCTTTGAAGATTATACTCCCAAAATATTTGATGTGTTTGAATTATGGGGGAGGAGGGAGCTGATAGTGGCTCCAGAAAGGTCAGCTATGCCTGTAACTTTCATCTTTTCTCTACATGCCTTCCAGTTTCCTTTAATCTCTTTAATAGTCCCTGTAAAGGTTAGTATTAAGAATATATAATGAAGATTCAGACATCTTAATAAAACATGTGGTTCTGAACAACCTTGTATTGGTGCAATCAATAATGAGTTGGGCAAATCCTAGGCTTTTTGTATGCGGTATTCACTTAGCTACCCTTTAACAAGTACTGTTCGAGTGTGGACCTCCATGCCAAATGCTGCAGACATAGTAGGCAAGGAAATACCTGTATTCTGGACTGATGTTTGCATTCTTGGTCCAGGAAATCACTTTTCTTCTAACTTGGTATTAGGTCAGAAATATGTTGTTGGTATCATATTCAGACTTGAACTCATTATGTTATTAGAGGTGAAAATCTGACTCATGGAATTTAACCCTTAGTAAGTGCTTTATGTTCTTTCAGTTTGTTCTTTAATATATTTGATGTATATAGAAAATCGAAATATAAAATATTGATGGTACATCAAAACAAAAGGAAAATACTAAAAGCCATTTTCATTAATTTTGTTTCTCTTTGTTGCTTTCTAAGTCTTTTCCAAACTTGACTTTTTTCATTTACTATTTCTACCACTTAGTGATAATGTTTACATTTCAGTGCTTCAGTGAAAGCCATTTATTAAAGCATTACCACAGTTTATCCCTATCAACAGACTTGTGTCATCTACAATGCTGTATGTATACTTTAGCATATAGAACAAGAATTTCCTAGAGTGCTTTATGCACAGAACCATTTGGGAGACTTGAAAAATCAATGGTGTCCTCCAACCTCAGTAGGTCTGAGTGAGGCTAGGCTGTATAATTCTAGCACTGTTCTGGTAGTTTTTGCCATTACAGGTTTTGGACTGTAATTTGAGAACCATCTTCAACCCTTCCACTCCCACACCCATCCCCTGCTCCCTCTCCAGAAAGATGGCTCAGCAGTTAAGAATACTTCTTGCCTGTAGAGGACTGAAGTTTGAATCTTGGGGCCTATGTCAGGTGGCTCACAACTGCCTATAAATTGAGCTCTAGGGTTTCAAATATTCCTGGTTTTCAGACTCCTACACTCGCACCACCCCCCCCCCACTCAGATATATAATTTTAAAAAGTAATCCCCTGCGTTTGATTAGTGTTGCTTATATGCAGGAGGGTATGGGGCCATCTACTTGAGTATGGACAACCTACCACCAGCCATGTCTTAAAAGGAAAATTACCCCTCCTCTGTTAGCAGCCTCAGCTGTTAATAGCTGCTTCACCTAGGCCTTACCCTTGGGGCCCTCTCCTTCATTCATGTTGAAGTTTTGACTGGCTTGATATGGTAGACAGGTCTTTTGCAGGAACTCTAGCGCTTGTGAGTTGGTGTGTTCAACAGTTGTGTGCAGAAGTCAGCGTTTCTTAGCGCCCCTCATCTGCCAGGTGGTTCTTTCTGACCACTCTTCTAAGCTTCCTGAGACTGGGATTGGGGAAGTTCATATGCGTGATTCCTCCACAGCTGAGCGCACATGCTCACTTAGACTCTGCACTTTGATCAGTTTTGAGTCTGACCATTAACTGGTACCTACTGCAGAAAGAGCTTCCTCACCAAAGTTGAGCAATGTTAATCTCTGAGTATAAACATAAGTATTTAAAAGGCAGTTGGACAGCATGACAATTAACGTAGCAGCAGTAGATTCCTCTCTAAGGCTTGTGCGCTTTTGACTAGTTTTATATACCAGGCATGAAATCTGCCCTCTGGAGCAGGCCTCATATCCAATCAGAAAATGGTTGGTTATCCCCGTAACTGTCACTATTACACCAGTGGCACATTCTTCCAGGCAAGTCTGTATTGTAGGCTCTAGCATTGAATTAGGATGGCTGATGTCTTTTTTTCCTCCAGCATCCTGCATAACACCTTTCACACTTAGTAAACTAGTCAGTAGGGAGAGTGTTTTTCTCTCTCAATCAAGGTTGATTTCTCTTATGTTCTATAGTAACAGTGAGTGATATTGTCAGCAGAAGGTTCTTACCATCTAGTTATAGTTATGGTGGATAACCAAGAGTGATGGCAATAGCCTGTGACTGTGTCAATTACCTCTGAGGCCTCCTTGAGCCAGATAACTGGTAGGAAGGTATACCTTATTTGACCCTGAGATCTGTACTTAGTGACCCATGTGGTCTGGAACAGCATTGTCCACCCATGCAGGGTACTCCTATATATGTGTGTGTGTATACACATGTATACATATATGGGATTTTTAAAAATTTAGCCTAAAAACTAGTAGATTTCTATAAGGCCTCTTTATAATCTTCAGTTTGGGTTAACACACTCCTCCTACTCCTTCCTCTACCCTATATCTACCTTCCCCGTTCTGTTAACCCTTCCATCAGAGTTCTCCACTCCCGTTCTTTCATGTTGCCTGTGTACTACCAAGTCTGATTAAACTTTTTACTTGGGTGGCAAGATCATAGCTTTCCGTACAGCTATTTCATAAACTCTTGATTTCAGTTACGTCTTCTCACAGCTCCTTAATTTCCTACCTCCCATCAAGGGTCTAGCTTTATAATTGCAGATTTTTTTAAAAAAATCATTGTGTGTGCTTCCTACCAGTAGTACATAAATCTCCCTGTTGATTACATCCTTCCCTACACTTAATACTGTCAGAATTTTCATTTATTTTTCTTAAGACAGGGTTTCTCTCTAGCTGTTTGTTCTGGAATTTGGTTTATAGACCAAGCTGGCCTTGAACTCGGAGATCAGCTTGTGTCTGCTTCCCAAGTGCTGGGTTAAAGGCATGAACTACCATCGCCCAGCTAGAATTTTCAATTTTTAGTATTGTCCCTTTTGACCTCAGGAGTGTTAGACCATTTTTTTAAGGAATAAAATCATTTTCACTTTTGAACTTTATTGGAATTGTAGGTAGAGTGACTTGAGCTCTTCCTTTTAGGTAAGAATCGTTATTGGTACTTTGGTTAGATAAATCAACATGCATCATTTAGCCATTTCATATTAATAATGTGTTATATAAAGTGTTGTAAGAATGTGTTAGACATGACTTTAAATTGATAAACAAATGCTAATCATAACTCCAAGTAAAAAGTATATTAGCCTAGTATAAGGGAAATTTTCAACTTTATAGAAATCTTCAATTCTTCCAATTAATTCTATATTTTCTATTGATGATCTTTTGGCTGTCAATATTGTTAATTATTCAATTGGCAACTATAAATTTTAAAACTAATAACAAGAACATGGAGACTTTAAAATAAATTAAAATTTTTCTGTCCCTGTGTAAGTAATACAGGCTTTTCATAATAAATTTGGAAAACAAAGTTTAAAAATTATTAGTAGTCAATCATAGTTCCATTATCCAAACATACTCGCTTTTAACCCTTTTATAAATAGCACTTTCAAATTACAATTATACCATATACTTCATCTTCTCTGTCATATGTTCAAAGTTGACTCCGTGGCAAGTTGAAAACAGAGACCCTGTTATTATCTTGATTACCTTTCTATTGCCATGATTAGACACTGTGACTTTTATAAGGTAACTTATAAAAGAAAGTATTCATTTGGGGCTTGCAGTTTCAGAGGCTTAGAGCTTATGGCCATATGGCAGAAAGCATTGCAGCAGGCAGACAGGCATGGTGCTAAAGCAAGAGCCTGGGAATGGGAAGGGCTTTTGAAATCTCAAAGGCCACCTTCAGTGACTCACCTCTCCCAACAAAGTCACATTTCCCAATCCTTCCCAGTTTTACCCACTGGGAACTAAGCATTCTCACTTATGAGCCTCTAGAAGGCGCTGTCTTTTGAACCATAGGAGAGGGCAGTAACCCTCACTTCCTTAGTTACTACAGGTTGTTGTTTCCTAAGTAAGATAGGTGTTTCAGCATTGTTTGTTTTACCCTGTTGCTTAGCATAGCACTGTTCAGTAAAAGTGTGGTAGAAAGTTCACATGTGTGCTGCCAAATGCTAGATGCTAAAATCTGGATTTCATAAAATAATAGTTTTTGAAAAATTAATGAGGTGGGAAGTTGTTACCATCTCTATGATAGTTGATGTGATGGATAACATGCTAAACAGCAGAAAACTGTTGCTACTCTTTTTTTTTTTAAAAAAAAAAAAAAAGCCATTCCTACAAAGAAGTAACACAAGAAAGACATCATAAGGCTTAGGCACTTTACTAGGCTGTAGGCAGCAACTCATTTCCTCATAAAACTGAGGCAGATAACACTGTTTTCTTTATTACTAAAGTTACAAACCATAGAATTTGTTGCAAGTTGACTGACAGAAAATACTAATCTAAATTTAAGTTCAGATCTATCTTCAGAATTAATGTTGAACATTAACATTCTATACTTTTGGTTGGCTGCAATCTCTTTCTTTCCTTTCTTTCTTTCTTTCTTTCTTTCTTTCTTTCTTTCTTTCTTTCTTTCTTTCTTTCTTTCTTTCTTTCTTATTATTGTTAAACATAGATTCCCCTCTCATATAATACATCCCAATCACAGCTTCCCCTTCCTCCACTTCTCCCAGCTGTCCCCCACCTTCCCCTTCCTCCAGATCTACTACCCCTGTTTCCCTTCAGAAAAGAGCAGGCCTCCAAGAGATGACAACAAAACAAGATATAAGACAAGGCAAAACCCCTCATAGCGAGACTGAACAAGGCAAGCCCATAGGAAGAAGAGTCCCAAGAGTCAGAGCTACACCTGCTCCCATAGTTAGGAGTCCCACAAAACCATCAAGCTGACAGCCATTAACATATGCAGAAGACCTGATACAGACTAATGTAGGTACCATACTTGCTTCAGTCTGTGTGAGCCCATGTGAGCCCTTCGTAGTCAATTCCGTGTGCCATGTTGTGGCGTCCTCCTTCCTTCTGATCCTTACACTCTTCCCTCCTCCCTTCCTGCAGGCTCTTCTTTTCTAGTTTTGAGTTTGCTACAATAGGAGGCACAGAGTAATTGCCTATCAGGCAGTGCACTGAATCTCCTAAAGGATCTTCTAAGTTTAATCTGTAATGTCAGTGATTCTTGTATGTGTTCTTCAAATTAATTTCGTCTGTTCACAGGTGGTTGCTGTATACGGAACTTTGTCGGACTTGCTCTCAGTAGCCAGCAGTAAACTCGGCATAAAAGCCACCAGTGTATATAATGGGAAGGGCGGCCTGATTGATGATATTGCTTTGATCAGGTAACCTTCCCTTTTTAAGGCTGTCAGTAGTGTACCCTTGCTTCTGGGCACTGTGCTGTAGTGTCACTGCTGTTTGGAAAGCTGGGTTTTTGCAAGTGATTATCTGGAAGTCACTTGAGTTTAAAGTCTGTTGATCGGATAGAGAACCCTTACTATATTTTAGGACATCGACAGTTTACATTGGTTATATATGGCAATGAGAGTTTCTTCTTTATAGTGATTTAAAAATTTAAAAATCTCTTATATGCCCTTGTTTATTGTTAAGTTCATTTTAAAAAAAATTATAAATATCACAAAGAACTGATGCTGAATACTACAAAATTCTAACTAGAGCTAACAGCAGGGGTTTACCACAATATTACTTTTTTAAAGCTGCTTTTTGTTTTTTCAGTGTCCCAGGTAGATTATTGCTTGAAACAGGTGTTACGTTCACTTCATTCCACCAATGATGAGACAGTTGTAGGACAGGGAAGTAGCTGAGCAGGAAGGCATTGAAGGAGACATTCTGGGTAGAGACCACATCAGCAATGTGTGCTCTCAAGTTTTGCTTGAGTTATCATCTGATTGGCAGAGCATACGTTTTTAATTTGATGGTCTAAAAACTGTGATGCTTTAAATGATATTGTATATGACGGTTAATCTACACTCAAATCCAGGGCAGAGTGACTCTCCAGTCTAATAGACTTCCTTCATAAGTTCTAGTCGTTTTTAACAGGTAGACCAAGCATCTAAGAAGTGAGGGGTCTTACCCAGGGCATAGAGGTTAGCGGTTTGATTTTTGTGTGTAAGAACAAACTTTCATTCTAATCTAGAAACATTTACTAGCAAACTGAGCAGATAGAAAATATAAATTGAAATGTAAATCTAAATAAATTAGAATTTTTTAGATTTTTCATTTTCTCAGTTTCTATGGATAATTGACCAACATCACTGAATATTATATATCAATTTAATTTTTAACCATAAATTCTATTCCCATGAAAAGCTCAATGTATCCTATGCTGATCCACAAAGTCCTATGGAGATGACTGTGACAGAAGTGTATGAGACTTGCACTGTGCTTTCTGGCTCACAGCAGTGCCTCTGATCACTGAGTTACACTAATGAAGCAAGGGTGGTCAGGGAGGAGAGTATACTGGTAATCTAAGAGGAAGGACGAGCTGAGATATTTCAGTGTGCTCATGGTAGATGGGTGGTGAGTAGGTGTTTAGAACAGAGTTGCTTGGGGTTTTATTTCCTCAGGATTTAATATGACAGTTTGTTTTAATTTCTAAAATGCTTGACTGCTAATTATTTGAGACACCACTCCAATAATTTATTTAGAAGTAAAGTGTTAAAGACAAAAGTTGCCCATGGCTTCAGTCATGTATTTTCAACATAAATTAGTATATTTTTCGATTAATATATGCTACATTCATAAATTTTGATAGTGATTTTTTTTGTTTTGTTTTGTTCCATTTAAAAAATACTTTGGTAGCCAGAATCAATTGTGTTTGATTTTTAGACCTAGTCACGGTTAAACAGAGCCCTGGAGACAGTTTCCTTCTAGGCAGGTTGTTGACAAGGCTTGTCATCTGTAGTTCTGAGGAACAGCTCAGATAAGTCATCAGTTAATAAACATGCTTTCTAGCTTTTGATTGTGATTTGATTTTTTTAATTTTGGTTTTCCCAGGGATGATGATGTGTTGTTTGTGTGTGAAGGAGAACCATTTATTGGTAAGTAACTTTACCTATTTATTTGCCACAGTAATAAACATGAAATAGTAAATAGCTTTACAAGGAACTGTATGACTTAACATGAAAACATCATGATGACTAAACTCAGGTCTTCACATTTTTTTATTCTACACTGAGTTTATGTCAAATTATATAATTATACATAAGAATTATAATTATAGTCTATATATTTCCTCCTTTACATGATTTTAAGATGTCCTAGATATGTACATTTGTGACCTATGACATGATAAGATAATTTCGATTTTGGAAATAATTTTCTTTGACAGTCATCGCTAGAGTTTCTTTAGTATTATATTACTTACTTGTACCCATGTATTCCTTGCATAGTGTTTGACAGTCCTTTACTGCCGATCAGATCTTAACATGAAAACATGACTTGGCTTCAGCTACTATCCTTTCATTTGGAAGAAAGCATATATATTTGAGTATCTCTAAAGAAAAGACCTAATACATAAGTAAGCAACTATTCTTTAACGACTACTTAGTTTGTTCTGTATACTCACCCATGGGTGTGCGTTTAAGTGTTTTAAAGCATTACTATCATTGTATTGGATGAGTAGTGGGGAGTCTTAAAGAGTCTTTGCTTAGGCAGTAGCCACATTAAAAGTAAGTGTTCTGGCATGTTGGTACTTGCTTAGGAAGCAGAGGTAGGTGGATCTCTGTGAGGTCCAGGATAGCCTGATTTACATAATGAGCTCCAGGCCAGCCAAGGCTACATTGTAAGACTCTTGTCTCAAAAAAAAAAAACCAATAACAAAATAAATGTGTAGCTTCTTCTGCTTCCATATTAAACTATGAGCAAATCTTTTCTCCATCATGTACCCACTGGCCTGATTGAAAGCTTATTTTTTGAAGGCTAGTCATAAAAAAAAAAAATCATCATTAAGTAATAAATAATTAGACTAGGGTTTAATTCAGTGGTAGAACCAGTGTCTGCTATGTATAGAGATCTGAGTTCAGTTCCCTAACCTACTCCCCCCCCCCCAAAAGTAACAAAACAGTTCTGCTAGGATTTTGTTTATTCCTGTGACTTCTTTGACTTAGGAATATTTGATAAGTTTTCATCCTCTACATGTATTGATGTCTCATGTGTCTCATTCGGTCAGTGGAAACCTATTCGTCTTTTTAACTCAATGTCACTAGCCTTTCATGGTTTCTTTACCTCTAGTGTAATAAGGTGTTCATCTTATTCTTTTTTGTTACAGACATGAAACATTATTGTTATGACTTGATGTTATGTTCAAGATACAGTCTGGTTATAATTGTTATAAGGCCCTTTGATGACTAGAGTTGGAGATATATAAGTAGCTAGAGATAAAATTTACATGTTATGCTATATATTGTAAAGTTTATCACATAAGTTAAGATGTTTATGTTCTGTAATATGATATAAAATACCTCATGGGTTCATGTTGGATCTTTGAGGTTCTATTCAGGATTATAAGGTTTTTGCTTACCTTCTGCTGTCTTGACTTTCTCTCCTGTCTTCCATATTTGTAACCCTGATTTCCAAGAATTCAGAGAGTGATGGAATTATAATGTCACATCCACTCTATCCCACTCAAAAATCATATAAAACTTCAGAGGAATAATCAATATTTCAATACTAATAAGATCTTCCAACAGCTTAATATATTTTGTATAGCCTCCTGCCAACATCTTTGTGTTAAAATAGTTGAGTTTCTACATTGTCAGATTTACATCCGTCATGTACTGTCTGTCTGTTCTTCCTTCCCCAAGTGTACTAATGCTTGTCTTCAGTACTTGTGCGTTCTTTCTAGTGATTGTCTGAATGGACTCTGAGAGATTCTTCCCAGAGTCTTTGTAACCAATTTCTTCTGGCATCTTGCAACCTATACAGTTTATGGTCTTATGGCTCTGCACTTGAAAGTCAGATGTAGAATCACGTCAAAGTTTATCAAATTATAAACTTTAAATATATACATTTATGTCAGTTTTACAAAGAAGCTCTTGAAAAATTATTGGCCCACACTTTCCATTTTGGGGTATTGTTAAGTTATTTCACTTTGTTATGACATAAAGGATGGCATCAAGAAATCTGGTCTTATGTGACTATTCCTGATCACCCAAAGGACTTTCCTTCTCTTAGACTAGCAGCTTTGTGGACTCTTTCTTGGGTTGTATCGTCATGGTTGTCTTGGAACTTTGTTAGATTCATATGAGGTTTTGCTTTGAGAAATTATTTTACTGTCTTCCCAGAATCTTCAGTCTTAATATTTCTATTACTTTTTACTTGTCATCTCTAGATCCTCAGACAGATGCTAGACCACCTGGAGGATTGTTAGGATCCCACACAGACTGGCTCACGTTAAATGTAGGAGGACGATACTTCACAACAACAAGGTAGGTAGCGTGTGTGTGTGTGTGTGTGTGTGTGTGTGTGTGTGTGTGTTACAGAATAAACAGGACTGTATACTAGTTCCTTCAGTTTTCCAATTTCCTTACAAGAATTTCAAATGCTTCCTAAAAATATGTGAATTGAGACCATTTTTAGAAAGTTTTAAAGAAAAATTTTCAGTGAAGCTAACCTTTCATTCCAGAGAGAACATAAATAAAGCATCAATTCAGTGTTTTAGATATAGTAGTAAACAGACTGAACATAGAAATTAGCAATATTTCTAGAAACAACTTACTCATCAAATAATATAAGATCAAGAATATTGTAATGAAATGTCTTGCTAGTATTTAAATGAAAAGATAATAATGCAGCATGAAATCAAAGGAATGGCCAGATCAGAAGGCATTTTGGCAACTTACTGCGCATTTTTGTTTCCCAGCGTCATCCTACCAGGTTGTAGCATGCATCTCTTTGAGAGAACAGCTGAACTCAAGTGTACTCTTGACTTAAATATGTTTGTTTGTAAAGACACATGAAGAAATCAATTTTTTTCCCTGAATTCTTAGGAGCACTTTAGTGAATAAAGAGCCTGACAGTATGCTGGCGCACATGTTCAAGGACAAAGGTCAGTAGGACTTGTTCTCACTCTTTTGTGGTCCATTTTTATCTGAGCTGACTTTGTAACTCGAGTGGGATAAAATCGTTTTTACAGCAGCAAAGACATGATGGCATATTATGTGACTTTTTTTTCTTCTACAAATTCTGACTTTGTTTTTGTTTATGGGGGGTTTTCTTTATTAAAATGGTATCACAGGTGTCTGGGGAAATAAGCAAGATCATAGAGGAGCTTTCTTAATTGACCGAAGTCCTGAGTACTTTGAACCTATTTTGAACTACTTACGTCATGGACAGCTCATTGTAAATGATGGCATTAACTTACTGGGTAAGTATTTCACAGGATGGGCGGCGTACTGTAAGTATGGGAGTGTAGGTATCAGTACGAATAGGTAGTCTTTCTGGCTGAGTATCTTTGCTTATATGTTTCTTTAGCCCATAAATATTTTATTTGGATTCTAAGTAGATTTAAATTCTATCACAAAGGACTTTTATTGGTTGGTATTGTTTCTTTGGATTAAATGGCTGTTTCTTTACTTTAAGTTCTGGACTTATTGTTATTTGAGTAGTGAGGTCAAAAGGAAGAAAGAGTTGATTTGGGCTTACAGTTACACAGGGAGAGTCCATTATGGCAGGAAGGCGTAGCAGCAGGCAGCTGGAGCAGGAGGCTGGGAAATCACATGAAGTAGAAGGAACACTGGAAATGACACCAGGCCGGACTATAAACTCTGAAGGCTTTCCTCCAGCAAGGCTCTATCTTCTAAAGGCTCTACAGTCTCTCAAACAGCACCACCAGATACAGGACAAGTGTTCTAATATTTGAGCCTACGGGACATTGTTCATAAACACTTCTCATTCAGACAATCACAAGGACTTAATTAGGACCAAACTGAGTAAGGCAGACTTAAAATGCTCTACTTTTATGTCTGGGAACATCTAGGACATATAATGTGAATTTCCAAAGGTTTAAGCACCCCTACCCTTACCATTTATATTCCCCATATTTTCTCCTCTTGGATGACTTTGCTTGCCCCCTGTGGGTTTCCTTGGCAGACAGTTCCATGTTCTTGGTATCTAACTGCCTGCTTTTGAAAGCTGGATAGAAACCTCTGATCCTAGAATCCTTACATTTAATATTCAAAAATAGTATTATATGGATGTCTACTGTCAGCTCAACTGTTAATGAGGTCCCTCTCGGCCAGCAGTTCTCAACTTGTGGGTTGCAACCTCTTTGGTGGTCAAATAACCCTTCGACTGGAGTTGCCTAAGACCATCTGTATATCAGATACTTATATTAGGATCTGTAACAGTAGAAAAATTACAATTACAAAGTAGCAGTGAAAATACCTTTATGGTTTAGGGTCACCACAACATGAGGAACTTTATTAAAGGGGCACAGAGTCAGGGAGGTTGAGAACCACTGCCTTAGACTATGGTGTAGAGTGGATGCTTGAGTACCTGCATGACTGGATCTGAAAAAATATGTTGCTAACTATGCACCTGTCTTCTCAAAGCAAAGTCTTTCAAATGAATCCAGACCTTCATACCCTTGATCTTGTGGTGGGTAAGGTCTAGTCAGTTCCTGAGATGTCCACATTATAGTGCTTGATCTCTTTGAGATGGTGGTAATCTCGTTAACAAGCTGCCCTTCTTATCCACAAAGTTAGAAACACTCTTTTTTCTGACCAAAATACTTGTTTTTCCAATCTTCTTTTTCTGTTTTGTTCTTCCACTTCTGAATGTAAGCCAGGCTAAGAGTAGCCCGTGCTGTAGCTTTGATGTTATATTAGCTTGAAATTCCCTCCACCAGGCTAAGTATTCTATTATTTTCACTCTCACTCAAATTCTTAGGTCACAGACAGAGTACAAAAATTCTTTGCCAGAGTATAATGTGAATGCCTGTGTGGAAGTTTTTCATAGAATAACCAGTATTTCAGGAACTAAACTCATATTCATATGCTTGTTCTACAAAAATCTCTACAATGTGTCTAATAGAGCATGAAGAAACACACTTGTTTTTTTTTTTTTTGGAGTAGACAGTGTTCAGATTTTTTGTTCATGGCCTACTTTAACTACCAACATAATCTAGAAATGTGCCAAGCTTTTGTTGTAACTTATTAGTTTTCTATTTTTTTCTCTTGTGAAAAAAACTTGTTTGTCCCCTCCCACCCCCCAGAGTCTTACTGTGTAATCCAAACTTGCTAGAAAACTGTGTTTGTTCCAGACTCTCTCCCAACTTCAGTATTCCAAGTGATGAGATTATATCCAAATCCAAATATGGCTCAGAGGAAAACCTGTTTTCAAAATATTTGCGACATTCTGTGGGAGAATTCTAAACTACAGCTACTTGTTGCTACTGACCAAGCCTAGGGAGATGGCTCAGTCAGTCAGGTGCTTGCCTTGTAAGGGTCAGGACCAGAGTTGGGTTAACTGGAGTGGGTTAAAGATCTAATTAAGCTGAGCATGGCAGCCTGAGTCTGTAGTCCAGCAAGGGCTGGGGCAGCAGGGAGGGAGAACCCCTGGAAGCTCGCTGCAGAGCTATCCTAGTGTATTGGGTGAAGTTCCAGGTAAACAAGAGTCAACATCTGAGGAGTGACACTTGAAGTTTTCCTCTGGTGTTCTCCCACACATATACACAAGCACACACAGAAATAATAAGCAAATAAGCCTACTTGTTGAACCTTAGCACTATTGTGAGAGTTTAACAGAAAAAATTATATAAAGTCTAAAATGAATTGTTCTGTGTAAAAGTCATGCTTTGTATTTTGATAGGTGTGCTAGAAGAAGCCAGGTTTTTTGGTATTGACTCACTGATTGAACACCTCGAAGTGGCCATAAAGGTGAGGTAGTTGTGTTGTGTTGTGTTGTGTTGTTTTGTTTTTGTCTTTGGTCAGTGTTATACTTATCCAAAGTATCACCCCATTGAAATTTTTTTTTTGAATATTGTTTTCAAGAATTCCCAACCACCAGAGGATCATTCACCAATATCCCGAAAGGAATTTGTTCGATTTCTGCTGGCCACTCCAACCAAGTCAGAGCTGCGCTGCCAGGTAACTGAAGCAGACCATTCACTGCATGACCTGTGTGTATCAGCAAATCTAGAGCAGTTCCACATCCTTCAAGGGCTTTTTGTTTTGTCTTCTTTTTCTTTCTTCTTTTTTTTTTTAATGTAAGATACAATTTAATTATACGCCATGGCTTTGATTTAATTTTAAAGTGGCTAGTGCAGATGGGATGGAGTAGCCTTTTTTACTGTCTAATTGTGCTTTATGTAGTGGTTCTTGTGTAACATGGAAATAACAGCAGTTTCTTTAAAAAGTTTATGTTCACATATGTGTGTGGCTGGTCAGTGGCAGAAACTTTTGTGTGTTAGAGCATCACAGGTTTTGAGAACACCACAATATGTATCTTTTTTCCCCTTAAATAAGATGATTGGATTTTAGAATTAATAAAATAATTGCTATCCAATTGATCATGGCTATTAGCAGGTATGTGACTAACTGTGGTCCCTCTTTAGGCCATTCACCTGTCAGTGTAGTGTAGCCATCTCTGTCTTACTATGTAGAGGTGGAATTTCTTTGATGAGAACCCATGAAAGCCACAGACACCGGGTACTCCCAGTTCCCTTTGCTCATGCTGATAATACACTCCACGGATGGAAAGGCCAGTGGCTTCTGATAATCTCGGTGCATAGTTACAGTGATTAAACTCAATTCAGACAGATGGTTTCAGCATCATGACAGTCTGTGCTTTTTAATTCCAGGGTTTAAACTTCAGTGGTGCTGATCTTTCCCGTTTGGACCTTCGATACATTAACTTCAAAATGGCCAATTTAAGCCGCTGCAACCTCGCACATGCAAATCTCTGCTGTGCTAATCTTGAACGAGCTGATCTTTCTGGATCAGTGCTCGACGTAAGAATCGTTCTTTAGTCATAAGAAAAACCAAAATTTAGGCTGTTGAGCATTCTCAAAAGAAGGAATTGTATGTTTCTTACAGAGTTTTTTATTTTAACACAGATAAATGACCGTGTGGCTAACTTTGGAGGGTCTAAAAGTGGAATGGGTTGGTTTTATGACTTTCATATCCTTTGTGAAACGTAGACCTAAAAGGTTAAATCTTGAAGTGAGGTCCTGAGCGCCCCGAAATAGTAGACTAAATTTGTCAGAACTTTATTATTTGCAGTTAACATGTAAAGCTGAGAAGACTGTGAAAGGCATTGAGCCTCATTGGTGGATGGGAAGGGTGCTGCCTGGACTATGTGGAAGAGGGTCTGCAGTGGATGTGCTAGGCATCGTTCTGGAAGGCAGCTCTCTGCACATATGCAAGACTGTGTCATGTGTATGTGCTTATGCGTGTGCGTGCGTGTGTGTGCATGTGTGTGTGTGTGTGTTTGTGTGTGTGTGTGTGTGTAGTTACCAGAGTTATTCTGGGATTAAAGGATATGTATAGGATAGAGCCAATAAAAAATTAAGTTCTTTATGCCAAGACTCTAGTCTGTTTTATTAATTAATTGCACCAGCTATAGCATTTTGCTTTTGATAGCAATGCTTTTATTCATTTGTTCAGCCTGTTTACCACAACTTCTATCAAATCTAGAAAAAAAAATCAGCCAGTACACTTTTTAAATACTGCTGCTCACTCTTCTATCTCAGGATGAATGGTTCAAGCAGTTTTAAAATAGGCAAAAGACAGACTAACAGCATAAAGACAAGTTTGAAAGACTTAGCCTTCATTGAAATGTTGGAAGATGGCTTGGTTTGGGTAGGGACAGAAAAAGATAAAACAGATTTAATTATTTTAAAACAACTTTTTTTTTCAGATCTATTTAATTAAGGTGTTCTTGTGAACTGAGCCATAGTGTTGTCTGTACACTAGGACTCCGCCTGCCTTAAATAGTGCATGTCAAGGCCAATATAAATCACTGATGAAGTAAAATGTTATAGGACTGTAAGTTAATTCCTGCTAGTAAAATTGGCTTATATTGAGGAATATTGCTGAGCTGCACGCTCTGAGGGTCAAAACTAATTTCTCAATGCCTTTGGTATGTGAAGGTGGTTGTTGATTAACAGCCATGGGTACTGCAGTGTCTACAAAGAGTCTGCTAGGCGTTCTGCCACAAAGCATGCTCCTATGGCTCCCATCTTTTGCTGAGCTACTCACCTGGTTTATGATTTTGCTTCTTTCCATCCCAGCTCTGAACCTTTGTGGAGAAATCCCCACTTTGACTGTAAACCAAAAGTGGTCTCTGCTGCCGTCCACTGTTCAGGAGTCCATGACCCTCATCATGCCTAGGGTGTCATGCTTTGCCTGCTTCTGACTGCTCAGTCACCCGACTGCATAGAGCCTGGTGACTCTCTCTACTGCATACTCCCAGTCCAGCCTTAGAGACTGGTGAGAGTGCTTGCTTAGTCCGACCTTGTTTTATAGGCTGATATTCGTCAGCGTAGAGACTTGCCAAAGGCCAGAACCAGTTATTAGAATGGGAACTATAATCTAAAGTGTGGGATTTGGTGGTTTTTGGTTTTGTTTTGTTTTTTTTTTTTTTTGTACTTTTTTCTTTTAAAAGGACTGTTTCATTGGAAAATTCCAAATATTTATAAAAATATAATAATGTAATGAGTCCCCATTTTATCTTTGTCCATTAGCCTCAGCAAATATCAGCATGTAGTCAACTTTCTCTTATTTATACCTTACCACAGAATTTTTTACACAGCACAAATATTTTGCAAAGCATTTTACTTTTATATATTTCAAAATATATAAATTTTTATCTCTTAAAGATAAGTGTTATTTAAGAAGAATAATGTAAATATATATGTTTTTAAATAAGAGTAAATGACCCAGCTGCTTTCATCAAAACACATGGCCTCTCTTGATAACATAAGACAGTTGTGTACCTATGGTGCTGGTGTGCTTAGCTGAAACGCACACTCTGAGCATCAGCACTCTGCTCCACATTTAGCTTCACGTGGCTAAAAATGGGGAAGTTTACTATAGTTTCTCCCGTCTTCCCTTCTTCATGAGATCCCAGAGTACAGCCCTGAGTAGACCTTATCTGCCGAATGACCTGGGAAATCTGGGTAAATTTCATGTGTCTTATGTAGGACTATTAATTTCAAAACAAAACAAAACAAAAAACAGTGACATTTATTTGCACATGTCAACATCTTGTCTTGTTAGATTTCCAGGTCCATAAATCTAGTCATCCTTTAGTTATTTTGGTCTCTTAATGTCCTTATATCATCCACCTTGGCAGACCTTCTGTACCTCCTCCTCATTAGGGCCCAGGCATGGAGAGATCGGAATAAGCAAGTATTTGACCATTGGCTCTCAGTGGGATGACCTCTCTTTTGTCTCCTTCTGCTGGAGGTGACTATAAGCTGGGTAAAATTGCACCTATAAACCAAACATCTTCATTGATAAGTATGGTTGTAACATAACTCGATCAAGCTTAGGATTTTGGACAAATACAATTATCGTGTATTCTCTCCTATGTAAATTTTAACACTCTGAGCTTCTGTTTTGTCACAGTTGTGAAGAACTATATTAATGTCAGCTTTACAGAACACTTATCGTTTTAATCAGTATCTCACAGAGTTCAGGCATGGATGCGTTGGATCCCTTAAGAAGACTTAACACTTAAAATTCACACATGCATTTTCTAACTTTCTACTTTCTTCCTTATGCATTGTGCACAGGGTTGGCAATGCCATGTAGCAGTGGTTGATACAGGAAGACCCAAGAAATAGGTGGTTAGTATTATATACATAATGGTGAGGTTACTGGTGACACTAGTTTCCTGGCCTTTGAAATGATGGGACACCAGGAATTTCATTTCTTGATTCCTTTCATGATTCAGAAGAGAAAACCCATTCTTGGCGTTTATGCCCTCCTCATTTATTTTGCATACATTTTGAACATTATTTTGTAGTGTCTAGGGCTATTTATAAAGTTAGAAATAGGCAAGCTTCATGTTCTATGTAAAGTGGACATACTGTTGTTATTTTGCTGTTTATTTCTTTTACTGTAGCTCTTCCAAAACTTCTCAGCTCTTTCTGAGTTTTCATTAAAGGCATTGTCAAGATAAACAGAAAATAACTAATTGCAGATGTGTTGAATTGGACCTTTCCTATTAATTTCTTTCTTATTGCTTGCACAGATGTTATTAAGTTTAACCCTTACAGCCGGGACTCTTGTGTTCACAGTGTGCAAATCTCCAGGGAGTCAAGATGCTCTGCTCAAACGCAGAAGGCGCATCCCTGAGGCTCTGTAATTTTGAGGATCCTTCGGGTCTTAAAGCCAACTTAGAGGGTGAGAGACTGTCTGCCTATTCTCACTGGGAAACTGTTAAGTAAAAGCTGTTGTTAGGGGTGAAACAGGAAGGCTCTGGGCAGAGAGTCCTCTGAGGTCAGAGCTGGAGAGCCTTTAGTCATAGGCAGTCCTAGGCAGAGGCTAGACTAGGCAATACCCAGGACTCAGGAAATAATACCTCAGATGTTTAGTTGAAAAGTTAAATATCAATCTCCTAATTGTCAAATAAAACAAAATATTCTGATGCTGACAAAATTGAAGAATTTCAGTTAAGCCTACCGTGTTTTGTCAGGTTTTAATACTCCAGCAGTGTTTTGTGAATTGGGCACTTCATTTGCCTGGATTTAGGAGACATGGTGCTTGTGTGTTTCCCTGATTGTACATTTATAGAGGGATATTATAAAAGTGCTAATTATCAAAAGAAAATATTGTTTTCTCTAAATATTGCTGAAGCATTTAAGTTTATGCCATAAGAAAATAAATTACCACCATTGAAATCTATATTGCAAGTTGGGTAAAAAAATAGATTTCACGTTTATTTATTTTTAAATCACCTCATGCTTTTGCTTCCATTGGTTAACTATAAAGTTTTTAGGTTAAACTCCTTCAAAAACATGCTTCTTGCAGGTGCTAATCTGAAAGGTGTGGACATGGAGGGAAGTCAGATGACAGGAGTTAACCTCAGGGTTGCCACCTTAAAAAATGCGAAACTCAAGAACTGTAATCTCAGAGGAGCAACTCTGGCAGGAACTGATTTAGAAGTAAGTCTCCAGTCTCTAAAGAGTTTTAATGATGAGAATTACTGGTGGGATCGTGCAAACTGCTGAAATGATAAGCAGAATAATTGTCTGTGAAGCTCCACCTAACATGGCAGGGCAGCTGGAAGGCTACTGTCCTTTCAGTTGCCTACTCAGGAAGCAAGCATGGGGACTCATACCTGTGACCCCAGCTGAGTCGAGAGGAGTGGGATTTTGAGCCTAGATGGGAATAAACAGTGAGACCTTGTACCCCTCTTCCCCTCCAAGAAATGAGCTAGGGGGAGTCCTTCACTTGTTGAATGACTTTCAGATCCAGAGGTAGATCTTACACCTAGATAGACCACTGTTACCTAAGTCATATGAGCAAGATCCAAATGTGGAGGGAGGCTAATGCAGTTCTCCGTCAGCCTTGATTTCATTCATCTCCTTTTTCCTTGGGTCTTTCTCAAGCATATTGCAATCTTAATAAAGTTTAAATCCAAACAGAATTTAATGGGTCAGATTTATTTCTTGAACCACTTGGGAAGTTTAAGTAATTTCTGGGTTTAAGATTAGGTTCATGAAAAGCCTATTTTAACTTAGTGTCATTCTCAGCTTGAGATTTTTTTATTTCGTCTATTATTTTTTATAAGACCTGTATTCTATATGTCTTCTTGATTTGTAGACTTAGGTAGTTTGCTTGTCTGTACATAAGAACTCATTATATAGCAAAGGCTGACCTCAAACTTGTGATTTCTCAGCCCTGACAAGTGCTAGAATCATAAATGTGTGCCACCATGACTGGCTCAGTGGCTGTTGTCTACATAATGCTTTCAAATACTGCTGCCTGCACTAAGGGGTTTTTATGTATCTGTGTTGTTAAATACAGTGGCTAACAACCACTTAGTTGTTGGACCTTTGAGCTTGGTACAAACTGAGACACTAATTTTAAAAATGTTTACTACATTTTAATTCATTTAAACTTAAATAGCTACAATTATCTAGTGGCTGTGTTGTGTTAATGTGACATGGCACAGATAAAATTACATATGAAAATTTATCTTATCTCAGACTTTATGGGTTTTTTTGTTGTTTTGGTTTTTGTAGCTTAGATTTCTTGATAGTTCTCAGGAGCAGAGCAGCAAGATCAACTAAAGGAAAAACTTGCTTTGTGCCAAAAAAAAAAATGGCTTTGCGCCATTAATATAGCCCTTTCGATTCTTTCTATTTGTGTTTATAAGTATTTTGCCTGCTGCATATGCCCTGTGCATGCCTGGTGCTCACAGGTCAGAAGAGGCCATTCAGTGGATCCTTTAGAACCTGAGTTACAGTTCATTATGGGCTGCCATGAGTACTGAGAAAGCATTCCCTTGGGGACTTTCTTATATTTTCAGAGGTCCATTATTATCATGGCAAAGAGTGTGGTGGCAAGTAGGCATAGTGCTGGAGAAGTCACTGAGAGCTACATCCTGATCCACAAGCAGGGAGAGAGAGAGAGAGACTGGGCCTGCCGTGAACTGTTCAAATCCCAAAGTCCTCCCCCAGTGACACACTTCCTCCAACAAGGCCACACCTACTCCAACAAGGCCACACCTTCTAATCCTTCTAATCCTTTCAAACAGTTCTATTCACTGTGATTAAGTATTAAAATATATGAGCCTATGGGGCTCATTTTTATTCACTTTGCCATAATGCATTAGTAGAATTGTTCCAAGAATGGGAACACTTGGGAATATTGTCCTGTCATGGCTAGAAGTCATTTTGTGGGGGAAACCAAGTCAGATCCTAAATCATTTGAACTCTTCAAGTCTTGTTTTGTCTTACAGAACTGTGATTTGTCGGGGTGTGACCTCCAGGAAGCCAACCTGAGAGGCTCCAATGTGAAGGGTGCCATATTTGAAGAGATGCTGACACCATTACATATGTCCCAGAGTGTCAGATGAGAGTGGCAAGAGCTGGAGGAAGATGTCCCAGATGGAAACCTTTCCTTATTTTATTTCTCCATCCTTCGAGTTGTCTAGTGGAGATAAAATTGTAAGGGAATTTAAGGCATATGCTTGTTCCCAGAGGTGCATAAGGGGAAATAATTGAATTTCCCCTCATTGGGACTGTAACTGAAGGACACTCTGTTCATAGATGTAGGGGCAGTAGCATGCTGCTGCATTTTGAGTGGAGTTGGGGCATTTGTCTGGTTTCTGACCAGGAGTAGTAGCTATTATATTTGCTTTTATTTAGGCATTATGTGGAAGTACCATCTTGGTTTAAGATGCATTTGAAATTTTTAATTTATGAAAAGCACAACATATGCAAATATATTTATTGAATTCCTAGATGCAGTAAGGATGTTTAAGTTGTTAAATGTCTTGAAGACTCTGAAGAGTTGTTCAGGTTTATAAATAGCTTTAGTGATGCCTTCCTCTTCACACACCTATCTTATCACATGAGGGTGGTTAGTTTAAGACTCCCTATGGCTCTTTTGAGATTCATTTCTATAATGTTTACTTTTAAAGAAGAAAACAGCTAAATTTGAGTCATAATCTGTTCTCACATTTTGAGACACAGTGGAAGGAAAGCTCTTGTGTATCCTTGTGCAGGAGAAGGAAGGATTCACCAGTGCCGCCGCAGCTGTCTAGTGAGCATGCTTCTGCTTCATTGTAGGCAAGTTCCATTCTACATGAAACTAGGCTACTCTTTCCCTTCACTAGTCCAGTTCTCATGCTCAGTTGTCACAAGCACAGGAAGAAACTTCAGAACCAAAACACAAGCTTTATCCTGATCACAGTTCATGTAATGCCAATTAGTTTATATACAACCAGCTTAGAATAGACATTCAGTCTGAATCTACTGCAGGTGGAGTATGAATAAATCCTGCAGTCACCTACAAGAAGGCAACATCAGATAATTATAGCTGAAACCCTGCAGTGGAGACTAAGAAATTCTAAACTGATGGCTTGATTATAGCCACCAGAAAAGGTTGAAGAACAAAAAGGAAGCATTTGGCTAGTACATGATGCACTATGTCAGTACCTGTGGCTCTTCTTCTTCTTCTTTTTTTTTTTTTTTTCTTAAATAGTTTTTGTTGTCTTGTTTTTCAATGAAATTTTAGTCCAATTTTCTTGAGTCATTATCTGTGAACACAGCAGTAGGGCCTTTACCTTCCTAGTGGGTGTCCCAGTGTCCTTATGTGTTGCCCAAAAGCAGGGAAGAAGCTGTGTCCAAATGGGTTCTAAATCCTACAGGCTGGTCGGCTTGAGGCAGTGAATCATTACANACGCACTAGTCTCCTTCAGGAGAGTGGCATGTCTTCATTATTCTGTAGCGTATTCTTATATCTACATATGCAAAGCTTTCCTTCACAGTAAAGGGCTTACATGGGGAGGAGAGCNCTCCTTTACAGGGAAAGGAAAGCAATTTCGAAAATGAATTATTTTCTTTGTGTTATTATTTTTACCAAGACAGAGAAGTATTGTATTGAGAGATACCTATTTTCATAATCAATATGTGCCTAAATTCTATTTAACTCATTTCACTGCACTCTATTTTCAATAATTATAGACTGTATTCATTCACTGAATGGTCCTCTGCAGACAAATCTGAGGCTGCAGAAGGAGCTGAAAGATGGAAACACAGTGTGTGGGGGAACTGCGGGGTTCAGAGCTGATGGAAACCGCATTAATAAATTACCAGTGTGGAACGCTGATGACTTGTTTCTGCTCTTGCTTTTCTAAGACAGCACTTTCTGCATTTCCCACAGTTCTTCATGATGGTGCCATGTAGGAGCAGACCACACAGCACAGAGCTCTTAATGGATTTGTTTTCTTGAAAAAGCCATTAAAGCACATTGACTTGTTGGGTGAGATTTCCTGATTGTCTTTTCACAGACCACCATGCTCCAGCACTTCCAGTTCTACACTAGGGAAGATACCCAGTGATATATGTTGCTCTGTAGCTGATGAACATCACTGATCGATCGTTTGCTGTGTTAAGAGATCTAGGAGAGAGATTTGTAAAAAAGGAGAAAGGTTCCAAATAGTAAGGCTTGGCGTGAATGTGTGTGTATATAAGTTAAAATAGCATGGGAGGGCTGCAGAAAGGTTCTCAGCCTAAATCAGCTAGGTGATTTCCATTGATAAAATTCAGGTCTCTGCTGGAGTAACTGTCGAAGACAATACATGTCAGGCTCTGATGTAGTCAAGTTCCTCAGAAACCGTTTGAAGGGATTTTTTGAATAAGAAATGTTATAAAGTCATTATTATGCTGGATTCCATTATTAAGACCTATTTTCTTCAGTGCATTTTATGAATCTGTTATTTATGTCATAAGTCTACCCACAAGTGAACTTTAAATCATCTTTTATACATGGAAAACTCTAGAACTATATTAAATTCCCCAAGGAGGTAGTATCTTTAAAATGAAAAGCATCAAACTACAAATGAAAGTGGCTGCATTATTTCAGGATAAAACATGTTCCCCCAACGCTTTATTCTCAGCCCTTTTACTGCCTGGCTTAGCAGTGCGAGCAGCAGTTAGCCCCACAGTCCTCCTGCTGGGATTTTACATTAGGGCAAGACAGAGGTTGTTCACTCATCATTCGGGATAATCACTGCTACCATTTTGAGCTATTTTAATGTTGAAAATGAAGTAGTTTTTTTCCCCATAAAACCATTCTTTCAAATTTAGAAAATTGTGACAATTATAAAGTCCAATTACTTAAACCCGATTTGTCAATTTCAGGTCTTGGGTAAATTGGCCTAAGCATGCAATCATGAGAGATCTAAAAGTCTACCATTAAGCCTCAAAACCTCACTGACTGCTTAATGGTTTAAGAGCCTATTTGATGCTGTCGAAAGTAATGCAGATTTTGGTTTCTGTCCATAGACTCTGTGTGGCCTAAGACAAGACTAAGTATACTGGGGTGTATCTGAAGTTTTGAGTCCGTGTCGCCCTATTCATAAACAATTTGAAATGTTTTATCTTTTTTAATCAGTACAGAAATATTGAGATGAGCAGTCCACTGACAACAGGGCTCCTTGTTACTGTTAGTCCTAGCCAAATACCACAGTCTTCTCTTGAGTGACATTTAGAAGCTCATCTCTAACAAACAAAATACAGTGGGCAGTTTAAACCAAAATTGTTCAGACTTAAGGAACTGAAAACTCACCTTATCCCCATGCTCTAGAGAAAGGAGGTTCTTGTGCTCTTTGTGTCAGAGTAGCATGTTAGTGAAAGCATCTAAATAAAATGATTCAGTCACTGCAAAGTCCCTGTTCCCTACCCTGTCATGAGGACTGAGCACAGATGACCTGGGAGCTAATGCCACTTATTTGGGCCTTATATTATTACTCTTTACTTGAAACCCTTGCAAATGGAGGGTTTGTTATTTCAAAGAACACTGAGCAATGGCAGATTGGGGTTAGCATTTTGCCAGCAATGTTGCCGATCTCAGCTGTGAAATGATCAAATAATTGTGTTAACTTTTAAAGCATTTTTATAGCTTAATGGGACAGATTTTCATAATGTATTGTAAACAGAGGTTTCATTCTGAAATAGAGGCAGCATCTGCTAAACCTGGTTTTTTTTTTTTTAAAAAAAAAAAAGTCCTTTATTCATTCAGAGACTCATTAAAAGCCACATATATACATATATATATATGTACATATATATATATGGGTTTTATATACATATATATATAAATATATATTATATATATATTTTATGCACACATATATATGTATATGTATATATTGAATGGTGACTAGATACAAAGAGCTATTAACAGGCATATATGGCTAAGAAACAACTTTCATGGATTATAGACAGGGTAAAGATAACAAAATTTTCAGAGGCAGGCAGAGCTCTGAGTTCAAAACCAGCCTGGTCCACATAGTTCCAGGACAGCCAAGACTAAACAGAGAAACTCAGTCTTGAAAAACAAAAACATGGCTCAGTGCTCTTCCAGAGGTCTTGAGTTCAATTCCCAGCAACCACATGGTGGCTCACAACCATCTGTGGTGTGATCTGATGCCCTCTTCTGGTGTGTCTGAAGACAGCTACAGTGTACTCATCATGTATATAAAAAAATAATTAAATCAATACAATCTTTAAAAGGGGAAAAGAAAAAAAATGTATTATGTCTGTGTGTGTGTCTGTGTGAATGTGCCATAGCACATGCACGAAGGTCAGAGGACGACTTGAGAGAATCAATTCTCTTATTCCACCTTGTGGGACCCTGGGATAGAATTCAGGCTGTCAGGATTGGGAGCATCCTCTAACCACTGAGCCATGTCACCAGCCCAAAATCATGGAACAACACTATGATCATCTGATTTAAATGTCCTCCTCTTACAGAGACCCAAATGATCAGCTCTCGGGTACTCTGTCTCAGCTTTCTGTATTTATCAGCTAACTTCCCTGTGAGTTTTTGAGTGTGTCTTTAACTTCACCAAACCTAGGTCATCGATTATCCTTGAACTCTGCATTGGGCTGCTAGCTTCCTCAGGGGAATTCAACACGGCTGGGTTTTAATCCCTTAGAATGGTGGGTTCAGCTATGAAAGTTTTAGCTAAGATTTTAATGACCAGGTTTAAGAAAAATGCAACCGATAAACCAGCAGGGGTTGCAATTACATTCACCATTAAAAGGCTTTTTGTGAGGGTTTAAAACTTACTATTAGGACTATGGTCTGTGCTGCACTGTGCTCACCAGCAGGGAAGACATCAGTGTCCCAGAAAAAAAAATCCTATAAAACGGAGGCTAGGCAGACAGAAACATCGAAGTACTCAACCTACCAACGGAAGCTTGATATCCCTTTGGCTTTCACATCCAAACAGGTACAGTTCTTTGTTGTTCTAGCTTTGTTGTTAATGTTGCTTGTTACTGTATGTCTAAAGGATATTTTGCACTCATGGCTCAAGTCATCACACGTGTTGTGATGGTATCCAAGGAAGCCTTGCCCTTTACTGACTGCCCTTATCACCCACCAGCCTTCGGGGAGAGCCAATCTTTGAGGAAGCCAGCAGTGTTGGACCTTGATGTTTAGCTTCATTCCCATCAGATGAAATGAACTTGGAGGCACGCTTTATCACCTAACTATACACTTAGTTGGCAAGGGGGCATCTGAGCTAAGTGTCCTCACCTAGATCAGTATTTAGTTCTCCCTCTTAAAGCTGCTCTGACCAGCTGTAATGCTTTAAAGACTAGATGAAAGACAGAAAAATGACAGCAGTGCCACAGCATGGCAAAGTCAAGCAGCCTTTTATTAGCCAGAGGTACTTCCTTTTCAGAGCAGATGGCCCAGCTCTAACCTTGTGAACCACAGAGTTAAGAACTAATCTATAAAGGGCGATGCATGGGCAAAGTTTCAATTTGGTAAGGGATGAATTACGGGTTGCAGGGAACCCAAATTAACAAAAATTGGACTACCTTACCACAAAGAAGTACTGCATATGCCAGAATCAACTACAGGTGTCTGTCCCATGTCTATGAAGCTCAAGACAAGTAGATGCCCCTGTGTTTTCTTGTCTCTGAACAAGCTGTGTTACTACCTCTGCCGTTTCTATGGAGCCAGTGGTTCAGGAGCTGGCCTCCTTGCTAAGCATTCTTCACTCTGTATCTTGATGTCCCTTAGAATGGACATGATCCTCAAACTGATGGCCGGTGTTCTACTGCTGACTGTGTGTTTGGAAGGCTGCTCCAGCCAGCACTGGTCCTATGGGTTGCGCCCCGGAGGAAAGAGAAACACTGAACACTTGGGTGATTCTTTCCAAGAGGTAAGTTTCCCAGCACTGACTTGACTCGCTTCAAACTGCATGAAGTGCAAACTCCACAGAGTGCAAGCCTCAGTGGTCCTACTCCGAGCTTACTCTAAATATTGACTTGAGTGAGATAAGACTTCACAGAGTGGGAGGCAGATTCCTCCTTGCACTTTGGACAGAGACTAAGGGAGCAAACAGCAGGACAGATGTGAAGAGGGTGGGACTCCACGTGTGTCACAAGGCACCGTGCTCTCAAATACCTGTGCTATTGATGCTCTTGTGTAATTTGCCAGGAAGTATTGGTATTAAGGACATAAGTGCCATTATTTCTTGTCACATTTAGGCAAAGAACATGGAGAATGTTCAAATCCACGAATTATCAAATGTAAGGTTGTGAAGTGGAAAACATACTAGACGTAATTTCCTGAAGACCTCACTCTATAGATTCTTTGGGAAGATAGTGTCATGGGACTAGGACGTAGTGAAAACCAGAAATCAATCCAACCTCGCCGGGAGTGGGGCTCACACCTGTAGCCACAGTCCTTTGGAGGCTAAAAAGGAAGATTACTGTCCCAGTTTGTTTTCTGTTGTGATAAAAAGTAATTTAGGGGGAAATGGCGTATATGGCTTACAGTCCCAGGGATTCATCATTGCAGGGAAGTGAAGGTTGGAAATCAGAACAGCTAGTTAGATTCATAGTCAAGAACAGAGAAAGAATAAATGTACGCATGCCTAGTACTATAATGGTGCTGCCCATAATCGGCTCTATCTTCCTTCCCATATCATAAACATGCAAGATAATACCTCTAGACAGGCTCACCGGCCAACCTGATCTAGACAGAATCTCTTCCCAGGTGATTCTACATTGGGTCAAGTTGACTATTAAAAGCAACCATCACAGCCAGGCGTGATGGCCTTTAATCCCAGCACTCAGGAGGCAGAGTCGGGTGGATTTCTGAGTTTGAAGCCAGCCTGGTCTACAAAGTGAGTTCCAGGACAGCGAGGGCTTCACAGAGAAACCCTGTCTCAAAAAACCAAAAAAAGAAAAGAAAAGAAAAAAAGAAAAGAAAAGAAAAAAAGCAACCATCACAACTACCTCCTGTCAGTTTGAGATGCAAACACACTACTCTAAGCTAGTTCAAGATTACACCAGGATACACAGAGAGTCTCAGAGCAATCTGGGGTACACAGTGAAACCCTGATTGAGATAAAACTGAGAGAACGGCAGCAACAAAACCAATGCAGCAAAGAGAAACCCAGTCCTGTCAGGACTGGAAAGCTCTGGTACCGTTTGTGTACAGTCTGTTCATGAGGCTCAGAGCACTTCACTCCTGAGAGAACACCATCTTACTGTCCCATCACCTCCTAAACTCCAGCTCATTCTTTAGAAGTGCATCCTTAAAATCCCCAGACCCTACAGCTCTCCAAGCCTCCCATTTAGTCTCCCAAATCCCCAGGCCTCATTCTCCACAGACAAATCTTGGTGCAAATGCAAAACTGTTTTGTTTTACCTTCATGTCTGAGGGTCTCATTCTTTTTCTCCAGATGGGCAAGGAGGTAGATCAAATGGCAGAACCCCAGCACTTCGAATGTACTGTCCACTGGCCCCGTTCACCGCTCAGGGATCTGCGAGGAGCTCTGGTGAGTTACAGTGGTCACCACATAGAGCTAGAGACTGAAAGGACTTTGGATGCAGTGATCTACCAGTTCCTCAGACACCTGACTCACTCCTGAGGCAGGGCCCTAGCTATCTCATGGCATGTCCACTGTGCTTAAAGAACACTCACGTGTGGAAACTATTTTCTTTCTTAAATTGATTCAAATATGTCTATATAACCTTTATATACTCGCTGCAGAGTCAGCCTTTGCAGTGACTGGCAGATTTCTTCCTACTGTAATCCTCCAGTTCTTAAAGGATACTCAACCCCTAACTACTCACCTCTGAGCTGATTCCTACCCTGCCCTTGCTGCAGTCGTAGACCCTGGGAAGGACAGAAAGCAAGGACAAGGCTCTAGGTCATCCCCCACTTGGATTATAGTTAAGTTGTAAACTCAGAAAGTTTATAACTCAGAGCCACAGGTTTGACTTCCAGTTTTGTTAGTCCTAAATGCTCACCAGGACATTTGTTGGTCTGATATAACATTCCTTCTCAGCCTCTCCCCCCTCTCCTCTTTGTTGCTGGGTATTGATCCGAGATAAAAACATACACTGGCAAGCACCATTCCCACTGCATTATATCCTTAGCCCTCCTCCTTTTTTTTTTTTTTTTTTTTGAAGCGCCTTTTTAATTGTGAGACAGAATCTCACTAAGTTTCTCAGGCTGGCTTCAGACTTACTGTGCAGCCCAAGTTGAACTTGAATTTGTGGTTTCTTCTTTCAGCCTCCAGAGAAGCTACAATTACAGGGGTGTGTTCCCTAACTCTGGCTGCAATACAGGTTGTTGATGAGAACACAAGTATGAAACAGGGGAAAGTGAATCCAGAATTGAGGGCCAGTGTTCTTTGAGCTCCGGTCCTATTGATTCATGGCAGTCAGAAAGCATGAGGCCACCTGCTGGCTACTCCAAGGAATAGGGAAATCCTTAGTAAATCATACAGGAAAATAAGGGTGATTTTTAAGAAATTTTCCCCTGGTGACTTCAGTTTCCACACCCAATGGATAGAGGTGAAGGTGGGCAAACATCTTTATTCCCTTTCTAGTTCAAATTTTGCTTATAGGCCAGTCAAAATAACCAGCACCAAAAATCCCCAGGCATGGCACCCCAAAGCTGATTTGACTCAGTCCTTTCTCACAAGGTCATCCTTTATGCTGCTAATGTGGATTTTATGTCAACAGCTCCACAAGATGCTGACTGGTGTGTTTTCTAGCACAATGATGACAAATGCACCCATCCATTAGATCTGGATTTTAGAAAACATCAGAAACAATGAAATTCTTCAGCTAGTCCATTCAACATCCATAAGCATGTTATGTATTTTCAGGAAAGTCTGATTGAAGAGGAAGCCAGGCAGAAGAAGATGTAGATGCACTGGCCCAGACGGATCCACAACACCCGAGTATAACATTGACCCTGAGACTTGTGACAGCTCTGTAATTGTGTACGCTTGAGCGTTTTTATACCCAGCAGCATAGCTTTCATAATAAAGTAGTTTGTTGTGGATCAAGTCCCACAAACGTGATGTGCCTCTGACTCTGAGCTCTGGGTGCAGCTCTTTAAATGAGGACATGGGATAGATGGGAAAGAAAACACAATACCATAAATGACTTTTTGACCAAGAGACCCAGTTCATGGCTCACACACACATTTCTGCATTCACGCAGAGTGTTCACATACTGCTTGAGGCCAGAGAAAGCTAGTTCACCTGGCTTCTGTAGGATCATAACTGCATCTTTGACCTTCTCTAAAAGACATACACCGATGGCCATGGCTTCCTGCTGTGGGGAAGGAACTCTCCTCCTGCTTTTCAAAGTCAGCTAGAACCCAAGTGAAGCAGAGGAGAGGCAGAACCTTTTGAGCTCCTGGCTGTGCCGTCTGGCTCCGCCCTGTATAGTCTTGACAGGCATGAGGTTCAGAACTGTTTGAGTGTTCTGTTGCTATAGCAAAATCCCTGAGGTTAGGTACTTGATTAGGAAAGTTGGTTTCCTTTGGTTCATAGTTTGAGAGGCTGAACAAACAGTCCATGGGTGGGACTGGGTCATATCTGTTATTTTGTATCATAATCTGGCAGACGATATTATATCATAAAACCACAATATCACAATAGTATAGGATGGTCACAGGAGATGCAAATACTGGGCAGTCTCACTTTATAACCACCACAAATCAATTACTATGTGAATAGCTGGTTATAAAGTGAAACAATTTCTTTCAGTCTAACAGGACCTAACTCACTCTTTCATGAGACACATTAGCCATTCTAAGGGTGCTTTCACCATGATCCAAAGACTTGACAACCTTGGGACCAGGCTTCCATAATTTGAATCTTTAGGACACATACCACATCCAAAGCACAGCAGGGACCATGGCTTATAACTGTTTTTCTTCCCGAGAACTTTTGTATTTCCTTTAAGAGACAGAAGTATAGATTGTCCATTGGATACAGGACCTGGTGTTCCCATGTCTTCTCAACCACATTTTATCCTCCCCAAGGACAAAGTCAGACTTCATGCCCAATCTACATACACAAATCTTTAAGCAAGATGGGAAATAACCGTGACTGTCTATGCGTTGAAGTAAGAAAACCTCAAGGCTCAAGGCTTAGGAGAAGCACTCAGTTCTGCTGGATCTGTGATTACCACTCCCTACACTGGACAAGGAAGAGTCAATGAAGCCAGATACTTGAGACATGGAAGGGTTTCGAGGTAGAAACCAAATCAGGTAATTAGGCTTCATAATCAACTTGGTTCTACTGTGGCCAGGTCACAAGGTCCTAGACATGACAACACACTTCTCACATTTCCTCACAACTTTCAGATAGCCATGGGAGCTGTGGAAAAACTCAGATTTCAGCAATGCCCACTCAAGATTCTAAATTTGTGTTTTCTTTTTAAACAAAAACTGATTGGCAAGTGGAAGCCTACCACCTTTTATGAATATTTCAGTTTTTTTTTTATCGTCTCATGTTGCTCAAACTGGCCTTGAACTTGCTATTAACAAATGTATTCTTTTGTTTTGTTTTTCGAGACAGGGTTTCTCTGTATAGCCCTGGCTGTCTTGGAACTCACTCTGTAAACCAGCTGGCCTCGAACTCAGAAACCCGCCTGCCTCTGCCTCCCAAGTGCTGGGATTAAAAAGCAACAGACCTTATTTTATACATTTTATTTGGAGCATTTGGTTTTTGCTATCAAACACCATCTCTGGGGAAACTTCTTTGGAGCCAGCAATGGATTCTCTGAATGGGAAAAAAATGTGTTCATATAGCTGCTGCTAGTGCTACGGACTTGAAATGACACATGGTATTTGTAAGCTTATTGGTTCTACTTAATGGACAAATGGCCTAAAAGACCAAGGAAAAAATGGAGAATCCTAAAAGCATTATCCTTATTAATGTCAAACCTTTCTCCCCATCTGAACACTTTAACTTTCACTGTAACTTGAATTACACACACACATACACACTGTGTATAAGTGTAAGAACACTCAGATGCTGACAGCAGATAAAAGCAGAATTTCTCAGTTGGAATGCACCAAACCTATACATTCATGCCTTGGGGAAATATCACCCGTATATTTAATAAACACATAGGGCAATGGTTCTCAACCTTCCTATTTCTGTGACCCTTTAATATAGTTCCACATGTTGTGGAACCATAAAATTATTTTGTTGCTACTTCCTAACTGTAATTTTGCTGTTTTGAATCGTAATGTAAAAATATGATATGCAACCTCTGTGGGGGTTGTGACCCAGATTTAAGAACCACTGACATAGGGTAATCCTTAGACACACAGATAATAGTACATTATTAGTTTTTAAAATTATTAGATTAAGTGGGCCAGCTCAGATACTCTTATTTTATCCATCCATTTTCGTGTGCCTACTTAGCCGTAAAGAATGCACAAAGAACCTGCATACGTGAAATTAATTCCCGTAAGAAAACTTTCAGCTCAGACAGCGATGGCTTAGATGGGCAGAACAAAAAGAAACGCAGATTGCAGATTTTATTAGTTCTGTGTAAGACAGACACCAGGATCCCACAGTAGACATCTCAACAGGTTCCTGTAATGAAATGAGCAGAGGGCTCTTGAGGGTGAAGTGTCTTGAAGGAGCTGTCAGTAGGGAAAAGCCATAAACTCCATGATCTCATTTTATTCATCTAAGAACAATAACCAGCTAAACACAAAATAAACTTTTAAAATACATTTCCATTTTTAATTTACAAAATAAATAACAGCAAATATGAACAAAACTCTTCAACACACATCTTCCTAACTGTCCATGTATGAAACTCAGTTAGTTATAAACTCACGGTGAAGGAATTTTGACAAGGTGAGCAACTGGCAAGAGGAAACTTAGATGAGCTCAGGCATGCCTGTGGGTGTCTGAAGAGTCAGGTAGAAGAAAGTACCTCAAAAGGAAAACCATTTCTTCTGCAGCTAACAACTGATGGCCTGACTCTGAACCCACCCAAAGAGATCCTTCATGTTTGCCAATTTTTATTCCTATAGCTGTACCAAGACTAGAACCCAGGACCTCATGTGAGCTAAGTGAGTGAGCTACAGCTTCAGCACTTCCAACTTAAAATTCTGAATAACATACTTATGGAGGAATAAAAATGTCCAAGAAAACAGTAGTCATCCACTGCCCCGAAGTACACAGGGGAAGTCTGATCCCTAGTGAGGAACTGAAGATCTGGGCTCAGCAGCCTAGGTTAGTGACTCTGAAGATAACTATCCAGAGGCCGCTGCGAGAATTAGGACAATTTGTACCAATACCTCAAAAAATAGATGCTAGACTCATTAACGTTCACAAATCTTTTGATCATTCTATCCAGGCAAGGGAGGCTCAAAGCACCAGTAAGGATGAGAAATGTGGATTCCAGTTCATACAGCACAAGCCTTTGGGCAGAAATCTCACTTGAGTTTCCTTAGGATAAAGAAGACCAGGGCAGAAAAGACCTGGCCACACCCATGCAGTCTCAAATACATAAGGAAGTGAACTGGTGGCATGGGATACCATCTCTGCCGTCGTGTGTTGATGGGAGGGTCTAATCCCCATTTTATTATACCTGAGAACTGTGAGGGACAGAGACACAAACTCGGAAGGACCTCCCAAGTAGGTTTTACAGAACAGTGCTATGGGCACTCAGGCACTTATGGGACTCATGTCTGTCTGAGAAAAGGTCACCTGTATGTCTCCTATTTGGTGATGTCTTTGTCTGCACTCCTGTGCTTTGTGTCCTCACTATATGTAATCTGCATTTGAGCTGCAAAATAAAAACCTGCCCCGCAATCTGGTAGCAACTGGAAGGGAAAGACTCAACTTGGAAAGCAGCGACAAGATGGCTATTGTCCCGTCTCAGCTCCCGTGACATGCCTTGTTTTACCCAGGGGATCTGCAATGTGGCTAACTGTATGATTTCTCTGGCTGGAGAGACGACTTCATTTCTAGAGTCAAGCAAGGGGTGGAGGTAGAGGGAGGAACCCGCCCACTGCCAGGCAGCCTGATTTCGGGCTGCTTTGCCTACACTCCTGCCTCTCTGATCCTGTAGCACACTAGTGTGAATTGTATAGCAGACTGTTTCTACTGAATGTGCCAAGGGGCTAGAACTGTGTCTGGCCCTCAGCAAGTGTACACTGAAGGAAATCTTTCTTTAAAAGAAAAAAAAATTCTCAAAGTAAGACAAGTTGTCATGGCAGAGAGGGAAAGAACGAAAAAAGAGAGACATGTAACAATATCACAAAGTCACAAGCCATCAATCAGTATTCATTCATAAAGATTGTGACAATCCCAGGACTGATTTCAGCGCCTTTCAATACCTCAGAGATCTTAGCAAGGGCAATAAAGTCTGGTTCTTCCTGTCCCCCTCTTCTTGTCCCATCTGTATTTAAGCGTCATTGCAGCCTTCAACTCTAGTACTGACAATGACTGTTCTTTTAATCAAATTAACTCCTTCATCCATAGCTTCTGGGCCAGGTAGTTTTTATGTCAACTTGATACAAGCTAATCATAACAATAGAAGCCTTAAGACACCTTCCCAAAGAGGTTAATCTCCCAGGGCCTTGTAAACCAGCACCTACATACTGCCATCACCCAGAGTCCTTTGTGTCGAGCAGCTGGAAGTTATCATTTTCATTACTATGGAAAGCGAATCACGGGAAGATGCCTGATAGGAAGGGGCTGGCTGGCACATCTAGGCAGGACAGGTCCAGCTCCCGCTCAGAGACCAGGGTGAGGACTCGCCCCTGCTACCGTTCACTGCAAGATCAGACAGAGGGTTTGTTTCTCTGCCCACCCAGGTTTTCAACGGCAGCCTGCAAAGCAAGGTGACCTCTTCCAATCCTTTTTCAGCCAGCCTGCTAGGGTCTTATCAAGTCTCAAGTCCCAAGTTCCACGGAAGCCCTCTAGCACCCTTTTGGTCCCTTCCCTCCTGCTTCACACCAGGGCCTGGCTCTTTGTACTTAAAATAATCTTCAACTCTTATTAACCCTTCCCTGCAAATGGTGCCCCGGGCTGCCATCTTTTTTTTTTTTTTTTTTTTAGGGAAGATGCATATCTGAATTCAGCCTCACATACCCTGAAGAAAAACCAAACCGTATCAGATCTTAGCCTAGTAGAGAAAAGAAAGTCACGGACTGCACACCCCATTCCAAACCTTAATCGCACCCCACAACCACACATGTGGGAGGGACTATCCCCCACTTTGAAAAGTGAGAAAACTAACGCTCAGAGATGATCAAGTGCGAAGTTAATAGTGACACCGGAGCTTTGAGACCATTTCAGAGCCCATGTGATTTCCACGGCTGCGTTGGGTGCTCCTTCATGAAAGTAAAGAGACTTGTGGCTTTCTGGGCTGTGTATACTAACTTCTCTAGTGTTGTGCCAGGCATGCCTCTGTGTTTTGCTCCTCTGATCGCTGTGATGAACCAGGGGCATCTCGCATCTCCCTTAGCCAAGGCGTGAAGAGGCGGGTATGCAAATGCTCGAATCCCCCTGCTCACTTGAACTTGGGAGAAAAGACTCAGGGCAAGGCCACTGGAGAGATTCGAGAATGCCCAGGGCATATACAAGTCATAGCCAGAAAACTTTCAGTTTTGCCAGTAACACCCAAGTCTACTGGAAGTATCTGGGACTTTTCAAATACCATCCTGGGGCTAGGCAGTCAAGACCTTGTTAGAGATGTTATCTTGGGGTATGTCATATGTGAGCCAGCTGGGCTTGTTAGTAAAAGCCAAAAGTAGTCCACTTTTTGTGTGAAGCCCCAATTTCTTTACCTGCAAAATGAGGTGAGTGTGTGTGTGTGTGTGTGTGTGTGTGTGTGTGTGTGTGTATTTAAAAACCCATCTAACTCAAAACATTGATAACATCTTGTCATTTATGTCGACATAATATTTGGACTTCCAAGTCACCCTAATTTTTCCTTCTGGAAGGAGTATGGGCATTAGTACCATTAGTAATCAATCAAATTCACTCTATGATCAAGAGGAATAAATAATCAAAGGGAATATTGCACTGTACTCTCCAGGGTAAAATCAAGTAGCAGGCAGGGACCACCTCGTCAATCTGACAGGGTCTGGAAGGTTCCTATGACCCCTTAGGGCCCAGGATTTGAGCTCCAAGGAAGATGAAAAAACAAATGCCAAAGAGCTTCAGTGGAATCCACGGCACAGAAAGTGACTGCTGCGTGGTGAGGGCCATTCGTCAGGAGAATGTCAGAATGTGAGCTTGTGGTATCTCAAGAGAGGCCATCCACACCTGAGAGTGGCCCACCTCCGCTATGCATGTGGGCTCTTTCCCTCAAAGCAGACAGTAGACTTTAGGGAGAGAGAACCATGCTGGCTCCTGGAGTGAACTTGGTATCTGGATCTTTCAGGTTATACATGTCAGGGATGCAGGCAGGAGAGAAGGAAGGAAGCCTTCAGCACAGCTGTCCAGAAGCTAACTGAGAAAGCCACACAGGCATCAGTGCCGGGGCTGTCCCCCCTCCACTGTCCCTGTATCACCACAGGCAGAGGCATCTGCAGGTCTAACAAGCCAGTGAGCCCAGCATGCCACCATGGGAAAGGGAGAGAATTGGTTTCTTCATGCAGACGGATGGCCAGTTCTGGAAGTTCCACGGGCTGAAGTGGATGGGACTCAGCATTTAGACGAACAGAACAGTTCTGAGTCGAAGAGCCGTCTCAATGCAGGAAGCAGCGCTGGCAGGGAGCCCTGCACCACAGGCCGCCCTTCCTGGGCGCCATTCTCAGGCAGCAGTGGTCCAAGGCACTCGGAGGTGCAGAGCCAGGGTGACTGCCTCACTGAGAGCCTGGCTCAGAAGAGAGGATGCCTGATTTCCGAGCCTTTGGAGGGGGTGGAGGTGGAGCTTTGGAGTCTCTCCGGACAGGCAGGGGGGGAGCAATCTGGGAAGAGGGCACATGGAGTTAGAATCAGTCCCTTTGTTACTTCTAAGTCACCCTCCCATTCCCTGCATCTGCATCATTGTTGAGTTTGATGTGCATTCATTTATACCATCTGTACAAGACAAAAAGGGGACGATACTTATTTGTCCTTCTTCCCTGGAGCTGAATGAAAACACACACACACACACACACACACACACACGCACACGCACACGCACACGCACACACACACACACACACACACACACACGGCTGCATCACCAATGTCTGGGTAGCTAGCATATACTTTTAAGGAGCACTTAGTAAATACTGAATGAAAGGAGAAATGAAGCCCATCTAAGTCTACTGCAGCGAAGTCAGGCTTCGGTGTGAGCTTGAACTCTCTCGTGCACCACCAGCGTGGGAAGCAGAGACCATGCTTCCTTCAGTCACGTGCCTATCTGAAGCAGGCCGCTGGCATTATTTCCCTTCCCATCTCCCGAAGCAGGCTTCCGGAGCAAAACCAGGCACTGGCTACATAGTGCCACGTGTGGGGGAAACCTTCCCCTCTTCACAGCATGGACAGGCCAGTGTTGTCTTCCCAGGAGTGGTGCTTGGTGGTCACACTGCCAGCAACCTGCCGTTTCCTACCTCAGCCGAGTTCCTCTGACTGCTCTCATACGGTTTGCTTTTGGGGGGAGGTGGAGGAGGGACAGAAGCCATCAGCCCATCCGTCTGCAAAGATGGGGAGCCTGGACATGATAACAAAAGCGACAGAGTGAGGATGTACTCAGATACCTCATAAAGATAATGCTTGCCACCAGGGCACCTCTACTAGCCTTATACACATTGCTGTGGCCATTTCTGAGGTGTCTATGAAAAGAATGGAGAAGATCTTGTACCCACATGACCACAAGTGTTCTTTAATTCCCCAGAAAGCTTCACATGGAATTCTGATGCGTAAACTCCAGTCTTTACTCTTAAGTGGAGGATGAGAGTATTTTTTAGCTACTCTCTGATGAACCCCAAGTGTTTAGGGAAACACACACGCTCTGCAGGAACCTTCACTTGGCTGTACCTAACTCTTGGCCATTGTCCCGATTTGGCACTGGCAGATGTGTCCTCCCTATGCTTCTGTGCTATGGGATCCCTTGAGTTTGTCCCAAGTGCTGCAGATGGCTGGTCTCAGGCTGACAGAAGTATATTGGGTGGGTCCAGTTATAGCCCTGAACGGGTCTAATACTCAGTGGTAACTTTGTATGTGATTCATGGTTGGAAAGGGTCAGGCAGACTCTTAGGATTGCTACCGAAATAAGTGTAGCCCCAAACTCCAGTCTTTTGATGATTCCAATGGCCAGTGGACAGAATCACCTCTGAAACAGTCTCATGCAATTTGTGGCCGGTTTGATTAAGAAATGCCCGGATTCGTAGCCATTCTCTATTTCCCAGTAGAACGAATCTAGGAGACCTGGAAAAACTTACTTAGGGTTCTCGTGGCTTTGGGAGTGAGTGGGGGTGGGCTCATGGCTGTAGACTGCAGAGGCGAGGGACTGTGGAATGGTGTCAGCCGGCTGTCCACCAATTGGAGACTCTTTGGCCTTTGTGTTTTTTTGCCTGGGCTCTGAAGATGAAGGTAGAAACCAAAAACATTAAACATTCATGGTGGACCTGGCTGACCTTAGTAATACCTTAAATGCTGGACAGAAGTTAACAGAAGGGCTTAATTCCAGTGGCCTTTCCTCTTTCTGTTCTCAAGTGTGTGCAGGTGCACGCACATGCGAGGGCCAGCTTGCCTGGGTTATCTGACTCTAGTCTTCTCCACTATATAGCTGAGCACACCGCTCAGTGGTTTAGCTAGGTTAGCCATGCACTGAAATTGCATGCAAGCTGTGACATCCACCCAATCCTCACACTAGCCGTGGCAAGTGCTTTCCCTACTGACCCATCCTTGCTCCCCTCTCCAACTGTCACTTTTAAGATTACTGCATTGTTACCCAGCAGGCACTTGGCAGAGATACCTGCTGCGAATGACTCCAAAACACAGGTAACTTCTGGTCTGGCCACTGGCTTGATCCTGACCACATACACTGAGCCATCTAAGTTAGAAAGAAACTACCTGGACTCTCAGCAAAAGTTGGGTCATGCAAACACTTAACAACTTGACGTGGCTGACGGCAGAGGAAAAAGTGTCTGAATTAAAGTTCAAAAGTGAAATGAAAATGTTGGCACTGGCTCATGAAACACAGTGGCAAGAGCCACCGTTCCAAGTACAACCCACGTGCTTACACCGTAGGGGATGGGATCTTGTGCCAACATTGACTTGGAGACTTAAGCCTCTCCGTCTATGCGTTTCTTCTTGCCATCTGTGCTTTGACACCAGCACAGGCTGCAGTATCCTGAGACTAGCTAGCCGCAGCCAGGCTTTTATCTGTGACTCACTGCTGTGCAGTCAATGAACAGGTGCAGGCTGAGAGGCAGGTACCCAGCCAGGGTTTGCTTGCTCTTGTCCCTCCCTCCCTCCTTCCCTCCCTCCCTCCCTCTGTCCCTTTACCATCACATCAGGTTCTGGAGCCTTCTCTGCAATGACTTGTGATTTGCTCAGATTCCAGTCTTTCCTCTTGAACTTGCTAATCCGGTTCTCACTGTCTTCTTTGGGTGGCAAATCTTCAACTCTGGCACCTGATGAAGCTCTGCGTTCAAACAGCGGTTCCAGGATGGACCTGTCAGCCGGGAAGGACAAAAGTCACAAAATATTAATCCCAGAATGATAAGACTTCACTCCAAAGCACCAGCAAGACCCTCAACTCCATCTTCACCCAACTTCTCAGGTTCCCGGAGTCTTAACGACCAAACGAACAACTCAGGGTGAAATGTACAGAAATGAGACTATCATCTGAAAGGGAGAAAATATTAGTGAATATTTACCCTCTCCTGTGTGTTATATATTTGTTCTCTTGTGGATGTGTGCATGTGTGTGCATGCCACATGCAGGCATGAAAGCATGTGTGTGAAGGTCAGAGATCAACATTGAGTGTCTTCCTCTTTCCACCTTATTTGTCAAGACTGAGATGCTCATGGAACCAAGAGCTCACTGATTGGCTGGCCAATGAGCTATCGGAATCTGCGTATCACCATTCAACTCTAGCACTAGGGTTCTATATGTGTGCTGTCCCATCTGGCCTTGCTGTGGGTGCCATGAATCCAAACCCAGGTCCTCCCACTTGTGTAGTAGGTTCTTTACTGAGGAAACCATCGCCTCAGGTCCCATCAGTACTTATTGTCCCCTGGGACGAGATAAGGACAGGGCCCATAAAGCAAAGAGTGGGTAATCTGGGCACAATGTCTTAGATCTGTTATCTGCAAAATGTTTGAAAAAATGTCCACTAGGTATAACGATAGATTACCAAGTCCCAAGTCATGATCAAACACTACACATAGAGGAGAGAGTTGGATATGTAACAAGCATATTATAGGTGAGGACAGACATATTTGGCAGTCAAAACAGAAAGAGTAGCCTCATTTTTAAAAAGTTAAGATATAAATGGATATTTAATGAAAAAAATTAAAGTCCAAAAAGTTTAAAATTTGGTTTCACATATTGCTACATAAAATAACTGCAGCTGAGGATGATGTCTTATGCCTGTAGTCCCAGGAACTTAGTAAGCTGAGGCAGGAGGATCACTCAAGTCCAAGGGTTTGGAACTAGATTGGGCCAAGTTTTTGTTGAGTTTCAATGCAAAAAAAAAAAAAAAGGATAATATAATAAGCTCACGTACAGGTCCCACATCATCAAAAATGACCATCTTAGAGCCGGTCTTATTTAGTCTACATACCCAGTTACAGCCCTCACCCTTCACTATATAACTTGGCCGGGGTTGCCTGGTGCCAAAACTACCATTGTTCCAGAGGGCATTTCTACAGGACAAGGTCTCATTTCATAACCACAATCCCATCATTCCCTAATCTCATGCAACAATCTTCAAATTAACTTCCCAATTTTCTTACATTTTTGTTTTAATGGGTGGCTTGACTGAATTAGGATGCAATTAAGAGTTACTCCCTGTATTAGATAGTACACTGAGTAGATTACTTTAAGACTCCAAGTCCCTCTTTGTAGACCTCTGTTTGTTTTAATTGTTGCTGTTAGTCTGGGTACCATTCTGTAGTTGTGGTGGTTTGCATCAAAATGGCTTACTCATCAGGGAGTGGCACAGCCTGGTCCCAGGAAGTGTGACACTGGGGGTGTGCTTGGAGGTTTCAAAAGCCCACACCTAGCCCAGTCTGCCTGTCTCCCTCTTTCTTCCTGTGGATCAGGATGGAATTCTCAGCCACTGTTCCCACACAGTGAGTGCCACCAAGCTCCTACCACAACTCTGTCACAATGGACTAGCCCTCTGAAACTGTAAACAGGCCCTCAATTAAATGCTTTCTTCTGTAAGGTTTGCCTTGGTGAAGGTATCTTTTCACAGCAATAGAATAGGGACTAAGACAATAGCTTAGGGTAGTCCTGAAATTTGAGACATCCTCCTGTCTCAGCTTTTTGAGTGTTGGGATTGTAGGCATAAGCCCCAACAACTGTCTGAAAATTCTTTATCTCATTTCAAGGTAACTTCTCCTTTTAAAGGTTCTACCTAAGCATCTATCTATCTATCTATCTATCTATCTATCTATCTATCTATCTATCTACCTACCTATCTATCTGCTCTATCATTTTATCATATATCAGCAATATCTGTCAGTTTGTCTGTCTGCCCGATTGCCTGCTTGCTTGACTGTCTGCCTACTTGTCTGTCTTGTCTGTCTGCCTGCCTGCCTACATACCTACCTAATACTGCATATGCCTAAATATTTTCCTGGGGTATTTGCCAGTTGATAAAGTTTCCATCTGAATTATGTACTTATCTTGCATGTCCTAATCATTCATTAATTCATTTGCTAAACAAACTTCTATACTTTGATTTTACAATTTAATAACATACTTTAATCTTTCCATCCCCAAAGATCAGACCCTTATATGTTTTCCCTTGTTTTAAAGAGCCACATTAGGGGACAGCCATATCAATAAGCACAGAGAAGAGGATGCATTGAGTCGCTTGACTTCCTAGGATGAGCTACCCTGGGGGGCTCGCAAGAGCCTGAATGGTCATGTCTGTTCTAAGGTGCTCCTGGTGGTTAGGAGGCATGAGATTTGGGGGGCTGGGAAGATGTCTTTAGTGAGAAAAATACTTGTTCAAGCATGAGAACTTGAGTGCAGAACCCATATAAAAAGAGCTGTGCAAAGCAGTGTGCACCTTATCCTCAGCACTGCAGTCAGGGATGGGGATGTGGGCTCACTGGTCAGCCAGTGTAACCTCGGCACTGCAGGCAAGGATGGGGATGCGGGGTCACTGGCCAGCCAGTGTAATCACAGAGTAAGTTCCAGGTTCAGTGAGAGATCTTGCCTCAAAAGATCAGGTGGAAAGTAACTGAGGAAGATTCCTTGTCACCAGTCTCTGGTCTCTACACATGCTTGTGTAAGAGCACCCACATGTACCTGTGCACATGTGCACGCTCACAAACACGCACAGGAGAAACTCTCTAGTGATGTTTCTAATAAACTGAATGTTAAAAACTCATGAAGAGGTTTTGTGTGTGTGTGTGTGTGTGTGTGTGTGTTGTATCATTTTCTGCCTTTGGAATTTTGTACTAATATTGTTCTCTAATTGATGAAGCAAACTAAGTTTGGAGTTGTTTTAAAAACAATACGTGATAAGAAATTAAGCTGTGCTTACAGGTGTTTGTTGTTCAGTAGGTGGCAAGATATGAATTTGTCATTTCAGGTTTATTTTTTTAGTAACAGCACTGTCAGTGGTGGTCCTCATGAAGAGACGTGAAGAAGCCCACAGCTATGGACTACTCTCCTCAAAGGAGTGGTGTGTAAACACACCAAGTCTCACGCTGGTGCCCAAAGCTAATGTCACAAGGTATTGTCCTACCCTCCCCAAGTGCAAAAACCAGCCTTACCCATCCGATCCTGGCCTGGACGATGCATTGTCAGAAGAGTTGGAGGAGGTGGAGACCACCGAGGAGGCCACAGAGGTGACAGACAGCCTGCGCAGCGTGGAGGGCAGGATGTAAGGCAGTACCATGGAGCCTGCACGGCTTGGCTTCCTCTCCGTCATGCTGGGTGGCTGAAACACATGCAGCCCCTCATGTTAGCAGTCTGCAATGCAGCCAGCAGGGTCTGGGGCCGCCACCCTGTTGGTCTCATGAAATCATGGTATGTTGACCTAGGAGCGAAGTCTAGTGATGCTGTAGAATCTAAGCTGGGCAGGGGGGGCGTCTCTAGAAACCTGGGGTGCCACCCGGGAATCACCATTCCCACATGGTATCCTATTAAATTTTGCTTTCTAACATGGGCTGGGTTCCTACAAGGATGGAGGGTAGCGGGCTGAGGGAAAGCTTATGGTCCAGGAAAATGGGCACAAAAGACAGGTGTGTGCCTGGATAACACTAGGGGGAGGCGAAGTATCAGGAAGGAGACCAAAGTGGGCATTTTTGGTGATGGGGAGAGCAACAGAATCTATCTAGCTATGTATCTCAGCCTGGCCTTACTCACAACCATCCTTCTGTCTCAGTCTCCTGGGTGCTGAGGTCACGAGTGTGCATCACCACACCTGGCTGCCTGAGTATACTGCTGACAGGAAGAGACAGTGGTGAAGGTCCTGGGGGTGGGTGGGGACTCTAGTGGGGAGGTGTGCAGAGCTCTGATTGGAGGAGAGAATTTGGAAGTCAGGGGTTCAAAACAAGGCTGTTAGAGAGGACGAAGTGAACTCAAGGACAAAAGAACACGGCCTTGAGCCAGGACCATTAGTGCCATTGATTGAGAGAGGAGAGGTTAGCAGACTACTTCTCCTCAGCACTTGGGGGTGGAGAGGTGGGAAACCCACAGAGACGCAGCCTCACAGAGTGTGTCAAAGATGACAGAGAAATCTGTCAAGTGCGCAATACAGTTTACAACTGTTCCTTCCCTCAGAAGGTCAGATGATCAAACTTTTACCAAATAGAAAAAGATCCAGAAAAGTTATACCAATCAGGCAGGACAGGAAGGAATGGCTAACATGTAGAACACAACCTGGCGTGCCCCTGAGTGCTCTCAAAACGCCTGCCCAGTCCAGCCACCTTGGTGTCCAGTGTCATCAGGCCATTTGTTAGAACTGTAAACTGGGTCCCCGCCACATCCATAAAATCTGAAGCTAGTTATCTGTGTTTCATAAGCTCTCTGTTCTGAAGGTCAATCAAGTTTGGGAATCTCTAGCTCAAGGATGGATCATGTGACGAAAGGCAGAATACACTCTCTCCTGCCTGCCCATCTGCACATCATACCTCCGCTGGTGTGACCCATCTGGCAGCTGAAACCCTGGGTCATATCATGAGAGAGACCCAGGGAAGTTCAAGGGCCATTTAGTCACGGCTTACCAGCGTTATGACCCCATACAGCTTCTCTACTTTCTCCTTGAGTTCACGGAAGCATGAAGATAGCCGGTCATGCAGCGGCTTAAGCTGCTCCGTCAGCTTCTCCCCATGGATGCGGATCCCTTCTGTAAGCAGAGGTATCTGGAAGAAAGGTCATAAAAGAAAAGAGATGTGGTTTGGGAAGGGAGTCAATTCAAATTTGGAGGGTTGGGCAAGGGGTGGAGTCGGAGCCACCAACAGACACAGAATTATCTAATGATAATGTCACTTGTTAGTCAAGGGCTTGGGAATTCTGTCAAAGGAACAGAGAAGATCCAAAGACTCTAGAGAGGCCAACTGGCAAGGCTCATAATACTGAGACCTGGGGTAGTCAGAGAGAGACTGAGTTTGATGGCTGCTTTTCTAGCAGTATTCACTGAGATGATAAGAAAAAGAATAAGACCAATATGTGTCAGCATGAAATGCAGGCTAGGAAACCAGATCGCAGAATTTCCATGTGTGCCGATGTGTGTGTGTTTGTGTGTGTGTGTGTGTGTGTGTGTAAATATGTGCATGTACATATGGAGGTCATGGGACAACCTCTTCTGTCATTCCCAGATGCCTCCCACCTTGTTTTATTTTTTGAAGAAAGGGTCTCTCACTGGCATGGAATTCACTGGCTGGTCAGTAATCTGACCTAATATTAGAAGAGAGTACTGCCATACCTAGTCTTTGTCTCTCTCCATCTTTCTCTGTCTCTGTCTTCCTCTCTTTCTCTCTCTCTCTCTCACACACACACACAGACACATGCACAGGCACATGCACACCCACATACAGAGAGAGACATAAATGTTGAGACAGAAAGAGAAGGGGAGGGACCCCAGAAAGTGGCCTATAGCTATACTTGAGCTATGTAGCATGCCTTAGGGCCAAATGCAGTGGACACCCATGGAGTACTGTGCACAGCTGGCCAGCTACAAGGCTCCCAGCCTACATACTTGTAAGGCAATCAGTCGCTTAAGCAGCTCCACCTTCTCCTGGTCTTCAGGATGCTCTTGTAAGTACTTTTCTGTAAAAAATGCCTAAAAGGAGAACATATGCAAACATTACTGATCTCAGAGAGAGGCAGAGACCTTCAAAAGGGAGAAGACGTCTTCTGTAACAACTAAAAATCCATCCTTTTCACAGGACCGCCTTTACTGCACAGTGAATACTTAAGAGACATATATTAGATGAATTCCTGTCTCCCTATATAGAGTGGCTTCCCTAATCCCCAAACTAGCCCATAAGTTGGGAAGTTTTCTCACTGCAGCTCAGAGAGGTGACACCTGTGTCCAAGAGCATACAGTGACCAGTCGAAAGCCAGAATGAGGTCACAGGAGTGACAGGACCCAAGGCATAAGCCCATGTACCGCTCTTTCAGGCCCCTTCTCTTTCCGTCCCATCTTCTCCCTCATCAAAGGAGTTTCCTGGCCACATGTTTCCTTATATTCAAAAAGAGGACACCCAAAATATTCAGCCACTGAACATATAGCAGCTATGATTCCTGACTCTCAACAACGATCCTTCACCTAGACTGAAATCATGTCCTCCCATATAAATGATGCTCTAGCCCAATGCTACCCAGTGTACTACGCGCGGTCGGTATGCCTCGTAGGCCTTTTCAGAGTAACAGATGTAGCATCCAGTTATACAGTGGTGAAGCTGTGTGCCAGTTCGAAAGAGCAATGTCAGCCATAGGCTGGTGAATTTGAACACTCAGAGCCCTCAGCTGGCGGTGCTCCGTGGAGAGGTTATGGAACCTCTACGAGGTGGAGCGTGGCTGGAGGAAGTCCATCACTGGGATGAGATCTGAGAATTTAGTCTCACTCCATCTCCTGTTCCCGTTCTGTTCCCTGTGCGTGGATGGAAATGTGACAGCTGGCTTCCAGCTCCTGCCACCACGGCACGCCATTCCTTCCCTGCCACAATGGATCCTATGTCTCTGGAGCCATAAACCGAACAGACTCCTCCTTTATTAAGTTGCTTTTGGTTATAGTATTTCATTACAGCAGTAGAGAAGTCACTCATACAAGCTGAAACGTCCATACGACTTGGCTCAAGTCGGGCTGGAGATTCCTGGAAACTCACTCTACCAAAACCATCTACCTCTGCTTTCCCTGAAAGTGGCTTCACCAGAAGTGCATCCTGAGCTTTGGGGGCAGACTGAGCTGTCTTCCTCCCAGAGGACAGGATAGCGGGTCCATCCACCAGAGGCACCAGGGCCTGTCACTCTTTCACTGAGGCTTCACAGGACAATGTGAGGCCAGGGACAACCCTTGACCATTCGGAGAGGAGAGTGGGGCATGACACAGAGGGAGGGCGGCCTGTCCGTCTTGTGAGATTCAGGAGCAGGACTTACCTTTTCGTAGTTGGAGAATCCCCCCATGACAGCTGGGTCCACAATGCCGCTGAGCAGCATGGAGAGCGGGTGCACGGAGAGAGAATGGTCCCAGGCGTGCTGCTGCACGCAGTTGCTGACCCTCTCATTGGTCAGCTCCATGGTTTCTATGGCATTCTCCAAAGGGCTGATTTCTTCCTGAGGAATGGAGCAGATGGGAGAAGGAGCCGGGTGAGCTCCACTCCACAGACTGAAATAACCTGATTATTCTTCTCAAGACAGGGAAATTATCCACAGTCTGCAGGAGTGTTCACTCGTTAGGATTCTGTTCATTAGGGACCGCCCCCCCCATGCTTTTCTATTGGTTAATTACAAAATTGCCCATTGAAAAATCTTAGGGAGTGGGACGCTGTGAACTGTGGGCTGTTGAAACACTGTTTCTTGGAGCAAACCATCTACACAAAATGTGTGAAGACATCTAGAGCTGTAGCAGCCATGTTTCTCAGGCAATTCCATCCCAGGGGCTCCGAGATGGTCGCTGCCTGGCAGAGCTGAGACCCTTCTGCACCACTGACAATGGAAAGTGTCTCCTGGAAAACTCAGGTGTCTCCTTGGTAAGAAAAAGCAGGGATCTTGGAACTCCTACATCCATACCCACATCTCATCTCCTTAGGGTAGACCCTGTAGTTCATGGAAGTTAGAAACAGCAGGAAGACTCAAGAACCGCACTGAGTTTTGGATGAAGAAGCAATCACAGGAACTACATTCTTCTTCCAGAAATGTCCTCAAAAACCACATTTCCCCAAAAGCCAGCACCTTCACTTCATCTACTGTTGGCCACCATGGCCACCTATCCCAGATTTTATTCCTAGTATCTCTACCCAGAAAGCATACTACATTTAAATAAATGATTTATCATTAGCGCCAAGGAATACATCAAAGTTCAGGTTATAATGGCCAAGGAATATCTTCTCTTTTCTTCTACACTTCACTTTCGTTTTTGTATGGAGACAGGGTCTTACTACATTGCCCCGGTGACCTTTAACCCATTATGAGGACCAGACTGGCCTCACACTACCATTGATCTTCTTGACTCATCCTCCCAGAAGCTGGCACAGGCATGTGCCGCCATGTTCAGCTACAAGAGATGCCTGGGTCCCAGAATACCTCTCTTCCTTCTCTCTCCTCTACTGAGTATGGAAATCGGTGTGTGCGTGTGCCAAAGTAGTCCTTTACATTGACACGATCAGCTCAGGAACTTTCAAACGCCTACTTTATGCTAAGCGCCACACTGTGTAACTATACAAACGTAATGAAATACACAGCTAGCTCAGAAACAGGTAGGAGGGCTGGTTTTTGGATTGTTGAGGGCACCAAAATCTAAGGGTACATGAATGCCTTGGTTCTAAAGTGATACAGTATTTATATATCATCTATGTATATCTTTCTATATTCTTAATTACTTTATTGGAGACAGGATATCACTACGTCCTCTAGGTGTCCTGGAACTCACTTATGTATACCAGGCTGCCCTTGAACTCACAGAGATCTACCTGCCTCTATCCCTCAGGTGCTGGGATTAATGGCATGTGCTACCACATCTGGCTTTGGATGACTGGTTAGGACCTAGGGTTATAGCGGTGGATATTATACATTATCTAGGGAATAAGGCCAGGAAGAGTCTGTGTATATTTAGAATAGAGAAGCACCTAAATATATAGTACACCATCCACAGATGGTGAAGCCCACGGCTGGCTGAGTTGCTGAGACTGGAACTACACATTTTGCAGGTCCACTGTAACTCAAAGCTAGTAGGAGTTTTATAGTTTTAGTAGAATCTCAAGACTTTCAAATAGGGTGGGTTAGAAATATGCCCAGAATGGTATGAGCACACACACCACAAAGGACTATGGGTATTCTAGAGTTGGCTGCATGGAGAAGGTGGATCTCACACTTAACTTAATAGGAATAATACTGAGCAGGGGTCAGAGGACATTGAGGCCCACCTCCCCCAAATGACCCAATGCCTCTAACTACTTAAACCACCCAAGTCTTAGTTCCCACAGCTTCTCTCAAAGATGGAAGGAGACAGATGAAGGTGGACAGAGGGGGAAGATGACAGAGGTGGAGAGAGGAGGAAGATGGCCACGAATAGAGGCAGGCAGACACGATAGGCGAGGAACACAAATAGATGGGAGTGGATGGAAATAATTGGAAGCAGATGGAGGTAGTTGGAGATAAATTCAGGTAGTTAGAAATGAGAGCGGGCTCGGTAGTGCAGGCACCGGGAAGCAAGCCACAGGAGGACCTGAATGTAAGAACACATGAGACACTCAGGTTTGCTCAGTGGGATCCCCACTCTGCGGTAGAACACTGGCTGAAAAGACCAAGGCAGAGAGAGAGGGACAACAAGAGACCTTTTAGTACACAGCAGAGACTAGTATGGGATGACAACAAGGCAAATACATGGAGACAGAGAGAAGACAGATTAAATAAGTAGTGTAAATGTTAAATGGCAGCTTTAGGAAGTAGCGGGGCAGGGGCTGCAGCAACAGTGATGCTCAAGCTGAGAATGAGAGGGGCTTCGGGAAAGATGATGTGGTGGAGAGGTAACTCCCCCAAAGCATCCTGGCACTGTTTCTGGGCACTGACAGCATTACAGACAGAAGGAGACAACGCCTCCTCGGGCCACCAAAGAGTCAGTCTCTGAGTGTGACCTTTTGGGTTGGTGTTGTGACATCAGTTTTACAAAGCGACCTTATTACACAAGTGTGTTCTTTATTCTGCCTTTAAAAAACAAAGTTGCCCAGAGGGAGGCCAGCCAAGCTGGTGCAGGCTGCAGTGGAACGGAACAAAAGCGGTTATTATTTCTGCAGACAGAGAGGTTCCCACCCCCACCCCCCCCGCCAGAGTTATGACTTCAAATGACTCACTACTGAAATCTGCTTGGCTTCGAACCACTTAAGAATCCCAGGGAAGGTATAGGCCGTCCTGTACGTGGTTCTTTCAATCCACATGGTCTGGTGCAAGAAAGAAAACACAAAATGAGACAGGGGCCAGTCTCCAGGTCATGACTGACCCCCAAACCTCTGGCTCAGCTGGTTAGACTCCATTCTCACATGTCTTCTAGGGAGTGAGTGCGTTCCTTATAAAACCCAAGGATCCTGAGGTCTGCATAGGGTTAATCTCCTCGGGCCCTTTCCTTCTAAAGATGGAAACCTGAGGTTCAGGAGGTATGACTCGTCTACCTCTGTCCTATCAGCAGCAGAGGTTTCCCACTGAGATGACAGCCTGCTTGCCAACAGGGGATGGCTCCAACCTCCCGTCTTAGCCAATGAGGATGAAAAGGAAGCTACTGGACTTTGCCAGAAGACCAGAGGGCTGGAGGGATAGCTTGGGTGGGGAACTGAAAGGGACCTGCAACCCATCCCCAGCACTCCTGTACAAATCCAGGGGTGGTGGCATAAGCTTATAGCCCCAGTGCTGGAGAGCAGAGATGGAGGAGGGTTCCCAGGGCTTCACTGTGTGGCCAGTCAAGCTGGGCTGCTAAGCGGCAGTCCCAAGAAAAGACCCACTGTCAAAAATAACAAGATGGGAAGCTCCTGAGGAATGACACCCAAGGGTGACTTCTAGCCTCCAAGATACACATGTGCACCCTGCCCCTCTCCTTCCCTCCCCATCCCCCAGCCCCCACCCGCTCCTACCCTCAGAGAAAACATGCCAAGCGGACTCACGGCAAACTCATTTTCTGGGTCTTTCTCTCCTTTCCGGAATGGCCGGGAATAGCTGAACTGCTGCACTTCGTTGGCTCGGTAGTAGCTGGGAAAGGACAGAGCAAAGGCACTGGACCTCAGAGAACCAGTGTGACACGCCCGGCACTGAGGTATATACCCCTATGGCTGACAGGGTCACACTGAGCTCTGGGGACGGTATATACCTGGGTTTCATACCACATCTCATTTTTCGTACTGGAGAGTTACCGTTCCGGTTTTAAAAGGTACACATACCCACCATGTGTGTGGTCTGCTTTGCATAGCTTTGCTATATCACTGTTAAGCAATCTCACTGGCATGGTGGCTTCTCCAGGGATGGGAAAAGAACCTCAAACCCTCAGTGATACCTGAGTGGATATTTGGGCTAGAGGACCCTGGGCCCAAGTGAGGTTTACCTTTCCCTCTGATTCAATGATAAAACCCACATTGCACGCTTTAGCTTGGTAGGCTTTCATCTCTCATGCAGAACAGGAAGTAACAGGAAGTGTATAAGAAATGAAAAAGGCTTTGCTCTTGACACACTTCAAATAAAGTCTTGTTTTGTAGCCCAGATTGGCCTTGAACTTGCCTCCCCTTCCCTCCACTGCTACAATGACAAGAGGGCCCCATGTCCCACCTGATTATATCCTTTTGAAGAACCACTTACTTCAAGATCTGCTCTGGAACCGGTTTGTCCTTGTAGCTGGGCGGCAAGCTCATCACAGGTTTGACCGTGAAGCACTGCAGGTCTGAGGGCTTATTAAGGAAAAGGCTGGCCCTGCAGGTGCCACAGGCTGCCAGGTCCCTGCTCCCGCTTCCCATCTCCCTTCAGCTGGTGCCAGCACTGCACTGAAATGCGCTCCCACGTGCCCTGTCACGAGGTGGGATTCCTCAGGACACCTCCTGTGGCCAGACACCTGGCAAATATCCTTGCCACACCAAGGGAGTGTCAGGAAAGTATAAGGAAATAAGACACCCATAAAGTGCTTCTAAATGATCTCTTTTGGATATGCTTGTCTCTGAAACAGCCAGACTCCAGAACCCAGGGAAACACAATTGCTATCTTTAGGTGCTACTATTGATGGGGTGAGTCTCTTCATGGGGACTGAGTGTTCTGAATTTATCTTTCAAGCAAACTTTTAAGACAGATTGTTCTTTGTCAGCAGAGGAGAACTTGGAGGCCAAGAGAAGTGAAAATTTCATAATTCCACAACTGGGTAGTGAAGTCAGACTCCAAAACCAGCATGGGGTAAGGGGTCTTGCTGGGATGGACAGATCAAAAGTCCTAGGAAGGGCCTCTCCTGGTACCCTTACCAGTGAAGACACAGCCTGTCCCCTGTGCCTACCGGTTCTGTACCCAAAGAGTTAACTAAGTGAGGATTTTCTTCTGTACTAACTCCATACAGACTTTCCTCTCCAGTCTCCTTATCTCCTAAATGATACACTGTGATAATACTTACAGAACATTTACTGTATCCGGGTGTCAACCAGGAGGGGCTGCGGAACTGGCTCAGGTGGTAAAGGGCTTGCTCTACAAGCATGAGGGCCTGCGTTCCAATCCCCAGGACACGGCTAAACACACACATGCACACCACAGTGTTTGGGAGGATGTATATAGACTATATGCAAAGACAATGTCATACACGTGACTCGAAAAGCTGCAGATTTCGGTATCCATGCCTGGTAGAAAGGGAAGATGGGAAGGGTGTCCTGGAGTCACTGGCTAGGAGGGTATCAAGAATGCAGTTGGATGGTTTTAAGTGTGTGGTTTTAAGATCTGCAACAGAATCTAGAACTTCCTTCAGGCTCCCTATCTGAGTATAACGTTTATTCATTCACACTCAACACAGACTGACCATGTCTTCCATAAAGGTCTCAAAGATTTTTTTACATTGAGTGGTGGAAGGCACGGTTTGAAAGATTTGACCATTATCTGCCAACCGAGAAGGGGCTGCAACTCTTAGTTTATTTGGCTTGGCCTGGCCCATCCCAGGGTAAAGAGCCACGGGGCTGCTGTCCCCATGGCAAGGATACACTGCTTTGGGGATGACTTGATGTCTTCTCCTGGTGGTGTGGTACTGGTCATCTTCTCAGCATTGGGGAACTGGGTCAGCAACCGCAAGCTGAAGTCTTCCCTCCTCTCGTACTCCTTACCCCGGTAGATAAAGATTTTGTTCTGCAGGGCAGGGAAGCCAAAGGACGTTGTTAGGTAGGAAGGATGAAGGGGTTCCTGGAGCTGAAGACAGATAGAGAAGACCACTGTGCCTCTCCATCAGGGCTAAATCCACAACCACGGAAGTGCATCGTGAACATCATTTGCATACTCAACAGGCATTGAGCAGCGTCTATTGGGTGGAGACTAGGTTATCCCTGCTTTCCCCAGATGATGGACGTGCTATGCCTACAGTGTTTTGGAATGATCAGATTTCTATTCACTTGAGTAAATACTCCCTGGCTACATGCTCTTTCAGCATGGGCCATTTTCCTTGGTTATAGTTTCAGTTTTACATTCGTATGTTAACATTTAACTCCCCATTAGCTTATAGAATCACTGAGGGCAGTGGAATGTCTGAGTAACTTCAGGACATTTCTGTTTCTTCCCAGGTGCCTGGCACGGAGGAGACAATGAGCAGACACGTACTGAATGAGGCTCCATTGCTTTCTCATTAAGCAGTTAGGAATGTAAATGGCTCTCTTCTGTGGTTATAGTTTTTTTTTTTTTGTTGTTGTTGTTTCATTGTATTTTGTTTTGTTTTTGTAGCATAATCTCATGTAACCCAGGCTGACTTGTAACTCACTATGTAGTAAAGGATAATCCTGACTTCAGATTCTGACTCCACCTCAAGTGTTATGATTAAAGGCCTATTCAAACATACCCAGTTCACATGGTTCTGGGAATGGAACCCAGTGTTTCATGCAGGCTAGGCAAGTATGAGAGACAGTATTTATTTAAATAAAGCTCAGGTCTAAAAGAGTTCTTTTTAAAGGTTTTGTTCCTTAAACTCTAAAGTCACTGTGCCAGTATACGTACTTTTGAGAGAGGTCTCTCATGCCTGACACTACTACAAAACTGCTTTTACTTTGGGGAAATGTCTGTTGTCTTGTTCTTGGGATATCTGATTTCAAAGTGGCCCTGACTGGAAATAAAATAAGCACCAAAACACATCCATCCACACCCGTCCAAGTTTGGCCTGTGGATGGGGCCGATTCTGTTTCTCCTTCTCTCCTTGCACCTGGGGAAGCCATTGCACAAAGGGTCGGCCAGAATACCAGTGGTGTCAGGGGTGTGGGGTAGAGAGGCCAGCACTCAGGAAGAGGTCTCTCTCCCTGACCCGACCTCCCACAGCGGGACCACGGGCCAGCAGCTGCTGCTGGCCATCTGGAAGAAAGATAAGTCTCCCCTCTCCCCCAAACCTCACTCCTGATGGCTCTGGGGACCACCCCCAGGCTCCTCACCCGCAGGAAGGAAGGGAAGCCCTGTCCGTAGTATCCCACAGCAAAGTATTCAGGCTGGGGCCTCATGGCCTTAATGATGTTTTCATAAAACAAGGCTCTTTTTTTCTGAAAAACAAAATAACACATTCCGCCTAGAGGTTACCAGGAAGCTGTGAGGGGAAGAAATGAAAAAAAAAAAAAAAAGGTCAGCCTATCTGCCATGCTTTCTCATGGAACAGATAAATGGAAGGTCTTTGGGGACCACCTTGTACGCCACAGGGTGACTCTGTTCTGGGATCTGATGTTCGGGACTTGGGTCCAGGATGGGCCTTGGAGTCCTCCTCGGACTTTCTGAGATCCACGGGCAGTATCTAAATGTAACCAGGCATGTCAAAGTAGATGCTGAGGAAGTTTGTGTTCTGAGCAGGTGACCTGCAGGGCCACCTCGGGCTCTGATGGCCCTAAGGTGAGTCCCACTGGCTCGTCACTCTCTTCTTCCACCTCTTTGGATGCTTTACTATGGATTCTTTTGAGACAGCATCCGTAGGTAGCTCAGGCTAGCCTCAGACTCTCCACGTAGCTGAGGGTGACTGTGAACTCCTGATCCTCCTGCCTCAGCCACTCAGGTGCCACTGGGATTACAGAAATGCACCTCCATGCCTGGTTGGATATGGAAGCAGGGATTGAACCCAGGGCTTTATGCATGCTAAACATGAGCCAAGACCTCACACAGCCTCTCAGGCTGCTTCCTTGCTCTGCAGACCAGGCGGAATGTGGACTCTACACCCCAAGCAGCTGGGATTATCATCTTGTACCACACCCAGGCCAACCGCTGTTGACAGAACTCTGTGACCGCTCTAGGCAATGTTATGTCAGAAGCATGATTTCTTAGTTTGGTGGCCAGCATCTTTTTTTTTTTTTTTTTTTTTTTTTTTTTTTTTTTTTTTTTATCAATGTGCCTTTTAGGGCCTCCTGGGTCACATTTC
>NC_034597.1:58725650-58796850 GCF_900095145.1 Mus pahari
TGGAACTCACTTTGTAGACCAGGCTGGCCTCGAACTCAGAAATCTGCCTGCCTCTGCCTCCTGAGTGCTGGGATTAAAGGCGTGTGCCACCATCTTAACTCAAGCTGGCTCATAAAACTATTGAGCGAATTAATTTCTGGCTTCTCCATGGCAGAAGCTGGCAAAGTCCATGAGTTCATTTTTCACTGATTGCTCTTAACAAATAGATCCTCAAGAAAAAGATTAGTCTGTGAGACTGATGACCTAAACTTTCAAGGCTCCAGCTGTAAAGGTTCTCGCCACTGTTGTGCCGTGGGCATGTGAGTGGTTGCACGTGTGTGCTGCTGGTTTGTAAGAGCTGAACTGTGCCTGCAGCTGGCCTTAATACACAGGCTCAGGGAACGGTCAATGCTGCGCTTTTGGCGACACCCGAAAAGGTGGCCAAACCCACTTAAGACTCTGGCAGTAACATCCACAGCTTGTCCTGGTAGGCACAGTGGCATTCTTGGAGGAAGCAAAGGCAGCCTCGAGGCTGGGCTGTCCTCTCATGGTAAAATTATGTTTTATTTAGGGGGAGTGTGTCTAAGCACACGTGTGTCACCGTCCATGGTCTGAGGACAATTGTGAGAGTCTGTTCTCTCTTTCCAGCATGCGGAATGTGGGGACTGAACTCAGCTCAGCAGGCTTGGCTGTAAATGTCTTTAGCTGCCACGGTAGCCAGGATGGGGCATGATCACCCAGGCTCAGTGCTCCCACCTTTCCCAGGGCAGTCCTCATTCCCAGTCCCAGGGGACTTCTTTGAGGCAACCTGGAGAACAATGGTCAAAGCTTTGGGGATTATATATCTTTCATCTTAAAGTAAGGTTTCCTTTACCACTGGGAAGAGTAACCTTGGCCCTGACTGTTTTCAACCCACATATCAAACTGTTCTTAGTAGTGCCCACTCGAGCAGCCGCGCTGGCCCAGACTTACCAAAAGGCTGCCTAGGCCCTCGTAGTCAAACACTTTGCTCTCGTAGGTCTCTGCCAACTCCTTGCTCAGTTTGATGGCTTTCTCCCACATCTTCAGCAGAAGGAAAGCAGGGTGAGATGAGGCAGGCACAACAGCCATCCATCATCCTCCACCCATCCCCCTTGGCAGTGGTTACCTTCCCAGAGAATAACTGAAACCAAGCAGGCAGCAGGCTGAGCCTCCCTAAGGGACCCTGACTTGTGACACTGTTTTTGATCAATTAACCCTATCTTTCCTGGTGTTTTAATAATACCATAGGTTGACTAGCCCTTATCCAAAAATTCCTGGGACTACCGGTGTTTCCACTTTGGATTTTTTTTTTTCTCTTCTGATTTGGGATGATTTCCACAGACATTACTGGTTAGGTGTCCCCTTCATCCAAAATGCTCCAACACCTGAAACTTTCTTCAGGCCATGTTGGCATTCCACAGCTTTAGAGTTTGGAACATGTTTCATGTTGAATTAGAAGAGATGCCCAGCCTGGGTGTCTTGGGTATGTTGCCAAGAGGTGCTTCTCTGGACAATTTCCCAGAACATACGTCTTCTCTACTGAAGCAGTTTGGAGTTTAAAGAGCCAAGCACCCATGGCAAAAAAATAAAATAAAAGCAAAAAGAAGGAATTCCTGGGATGCCGAGTGTGGGAGTGCGGCTAGACAGGAAAGGTGGCTGTGGACCAGGCTGGCCTCAAACTTAAGAGATCCGCCTGCCTCTGCCCTCCCGAGTGCTGGGATTAAGGTGTGCACCACCACCGCCCAGCTCCAAAATCACCTTTTGCCTCATCTTGTTTGAGACAGGGTCTCTCACTAAACTCGAAGTTTACCATTTTGGCTATAGTCTGGCTGGCCAGCAAGCCCTGGAGAACGTACCGTCTCGGTCTCCCAATACTGGGTCACAGGTACATGTCCCCACAGGTACATGTCCCCCGTGGCCTGCTTTGAAATATCCATGCCGGGGATCAGAACTCGGGTCCTTATCTTACACAGCAAGCACTTTATACACGGACCTATCTCCTAAGCCTCTGTCATTTTGCTGGGGACAGCGCCCTTATCCAGTGTGCTCTGTGCAGACGCAGCACTCAGAACTAGAAATCTATTCTTTTTTCTCTTTTCAGTAGCGAAACAAAACAAAACAAAACAAACAAAACAAAACATAAAAACCACCAAAAACCCAAAACCAACCAACCAACCAAAAAAAAAAAACAAAAAAAAAAACCCAGCAAACAAAAACCAACAACAAAGCCCAGACAACAGCTGAAGGAAACCCCCCACCCCTACCACACACACACACACACACACCCCCACACACTCACTTTGCCTTTATCAAAATAGGATATGATCTCTTGATACAGTTTCTCCTTAAGCTCCTGCTGGGAGTAAACACAGTAACTATCCCGCTGCAGCAAATGGGGCACACAGGGCTTGTCTGACCACTACAAAGAGAAAAAGATAACATAGGAATCAATGAGGCAAAACTTCAGACCAAAAAAAAAAAAAAAAAAAAACAAACAGCAGAAGAGAAAGCCTATCTCTTTTTAAAAAAGAGTTATTGACAAACTTACATATTCTCTCTCTCTCTCTCTCTCTCTCTCTCTCTCTCTCTCTCTTCATTACTTAAAAGAATTAAACCATCCCAACCTAAAAGCTAAATGACAGAAAAAAAAAAAAAAAAAAAAAAAAACCCTCAGGAATCCACTTATTTGCATGCTGTCAACTCACCCATATTGTGTTTTAAGTTATTTACCAAACACAAAATTACATACACGAGGAGGCCCATATGTCAGCTCCGCTCCGAAACAAGTGTCACACCAAATGGCCAAGCACCTGCAGTGTCCCTCAGCAAGGGAGGAATGGAGCAAGGCTGCTAACCCAGCACAACACTGTGTGGAAGGCATCCTGAACACAGCCAGATGAGAGAAATACACTAGGCCCACAACCATGGAGGGGCACGTAAAACCATGACTGCCTGCAGACATTTCCTTCTCCATACGCAATACACGGCAGCCCAGTGCAAAAGCAGACACAGCTAGGAGAACTAAGAGGCAAAGGAATAAAAGCATTTGAGGACGGACCTTGGCTACAAAGAAAGCCAACAGCCACGCAGAAGCCAGCAGAAGCAAACAGTCCACCACACTGAAGCCCATTGGACAACTCAGACATCGCCAGGATTCCACAAGACTTACATGCAGGGAGCTTGACCCCGCCATTCAAAGGCATTCTTGCAGCCCCAAGAAAAGGGAAACTCTCACTATGCCTTGGGAGGGGAATACCATTTCATAAACTCGTATGTTCTTACTAAAGTGCTTGCCCCATCACTACTGCCCTTCTTTGGTGGTAGTGTGAATTGAACCCGGGGCCTATAGACTCTAGGTATGTGCACTCCAACAGAGCTGCACGCCCCCAGCTTTATTCTTACATTTCTAAATGTTTGACACTTGAAGTCTTACTAAGTTGTTCAGGCCAGCCTTCAAGGCGGAATCCTCTAGCCTCACCCCCACCCCCACCCCCCACTAGAATCACAGCTCTATCCTAGCAGGCCCTGCAAAGTTAGTTCACTCCCTCCCTCCCCTTCCCCTTTCCTTCCCTCTCCTCCTTGCCTTCCCCTCCCTTCTCCCTTTCTTTCTTGGGCCTGAAAACAGGGGTATGACCATGTCATGGGAGTGTTCTACCACTGAGCTATACCCCAGGGTCAAGTCATTTGAAATTTCAGGCTTCTAAGGCCCAGATAGGAAAATACAAAGGAAAGAGGAACAGCACGGGGAAGGGGAGGGAGCAATGAGGGGTAAATAAGTCTATGATAATACAATGTAGGAACGATCATAACAACAATGTAGCCTTAGTGCATGAACAGAGGCCGGCATGCAAGGAGATACTAGAATGGGACCTCCCCCAACACAGAGATAAAGCTGGGATCTTAGGCCTGTGGATGGAATTCAGATTATATTTAACAAATACTCAGTAGCGATATCTACTGAGTAGCTAGCTGGGAAGAAAAGCCGAATCCACTCTTCGTACCTTACACCAGACTAGGACCACTTAATATTCTTTTCCTTTGCTTTTTAAATTTTTTGAGGTGGGCTCTCCCAGAACTCGCCATCCTCCCCCCAACCCCCCACCCCCATCTCAGGTTTCTATGTGCTGGAATTACAGGTATACACCACCATGGCCAGCTTGAGAGTTTAATTTTCTGGCTAGCACAAATAAAAAGACCTATAGGGCTTATCCCTGGGGGCCACTCTCGGATGATATCCGTAGGTAGCAAACCCCACAGATGCAGAAAACCCTTCCGGTATCCCAACCTTGAACATGGGCCGTGGATTTCCTTGGGAAAACGGGGAGGCAGGGAACGCCTGTGTTTAGATGCTGCGAATGATGAACGGATAGAATTTTAGAATCAAATCAAATCAAGATAAACTCTTGATTTGAAGAACGGAAGCCAGAAGGTTTAGTGAGAGGCCACTATGGTACTTCATAAAGATGCCACGGTCCTGGTCATGCACGGCAGCGAGGGGTTATTCTTTTTAAGTAGATGATAGATTCAGGACACGTGTTGCTCATGGAGAAGTAGAGGGCAGCAGCCGGAAGGGAAGGGTGGACCGTGGCTAAGCTCCCGGGCAGAAGGGGGCGGTCAGAGAGAAAAGGGGAGGAGGAAAGACTGGGGCAAGGGCTTGTGGTTTGAACATGCTGAGTGTGAGCTGTCATCCATTCAAAGACTGATGCTTATGCAGGAATCCAAAGGAGGACGGGGCTTCAAGTAATGACCTGGGACTCGGGACAAGCACTAGCATCGATAACATGCCCCATTCTAATTTTACTTGGAGAGAGGACAGATGGGACATACAGGAAAGTACTTCTTCCAAGTAGCTTAGTCATTTACAAGTCTCCTCTCTAGCATTTTGCTAATCTCTTCACACACAATCAACATGTATTTATTTAATTAGAATGCCAACCATCAAAGGCTGCCAGGCTGTGCCCGGCTTCCTAGGAGCTTTAAACATCAAATGATTACCTTCCCAGCCTTGATCTGAAACGTGGCCTGTTTATCCAGAACACAGGAACACATCCCTACATAAACCATCTCCCTTGGATAAGGTTCTTCCGGGCTCAGATCATGAAGTTGATAGAATTTAGTCGCAAAGGACTGAACACATGGCAAACACCATGGGTCTTCCACACAGGACCCGTCTATTACCTGCAGAAGCTCAGCGTGTAGGAGGAGTGTATAGGCAGCTTCTGTGTAGTTCTCGCAGTCTCTGTGCAAATCCCGAAGCTTGTATAAATACCTGGTAAGACAGGAGCGAAAAGGCCCTTTGTCACCAAGGAGGTGAGCCAGCGCTCAGAGCATTCTCCAGCTAGGTCCCAGCCTGCACATAAACTTCTACTTCTAACAGGAACACCTCCCTTCTCTTAGGTAATAGACTTGCTACTTCCTATTTCTCTAGCATACAGTACCTCTTCCTGCCCTGCGGTTTTCTTAACTCTTCTATTTTGTCATTATTATTATTATTATTATTATTATTATTATTATTATTACTATTGCTATTATATCGATCCTCTTTGGGGTGTGAGGTTAAAGCTTTGGAAATTCTATTAATGACAAGTTGACTTCATGGTCAGAGAGACTCACGACCCTCAAACTAAGGGCCACTGTGGGTTATTTCTCCTTCCTGTCCCTTTGAGCCCTTCCTATCCTTCCTTGCATGCTGATTACACACTTGATGCTATTACACACTCCCTCGAACTGTAATTGTCTGTGGCTCTGTTTAGAGAGCTCACACCCTGAGGCAGACTGCGCACATCCTGTGTTCGCCGGAATCTATCCAGGTAGCAGTGGCGCTCTTGGGGCAGTATTTTCTGGTTTAAAACTATACCACAAAGCTATGACACAGAGAGCAAAGCCGGGGCATTCCCTTCGCTCACCGTATGTATATGTCCTCTCGCTTCTTCTCTTTGTAGAAATTCTGCCAAAAAGAAGGTCACAAAATACCAGCATAAATTAAAGACTGTTGATGAACTTGACACAAAGAGAGTCAAAGCATGACTGCCCCTTTAGTTTTAAGTGTTCGAGCTTGTGAGTGTAGTTGCCATCAGAGGCCAGAAGAGGGCACCAGATCATCTGGAGCGGGATCTACAGGAGGTTGTGAGCCAACTGACACGTGTGCTGGGAACCAAATGTGTGTGTCATCTAGAAGAGCAGCCACCAAACCATGAAGCAATCTCTCCACCTCACCCCACTGTCACTTCTCCAAAGAGACATCGGTTCACCGTCTCCCTTAAGAATCTCCTCTATAACTATAAATATAGCTACACAGAAGCTGCCAACGCACTCTTCTTACATGCGGAACTTTTGCAGGTAATACATGGGTCCTGTGTGGAAGGCCCATGGGCTATAAAGAAGCAGAGAAATTAAGACCACGCTTCTGAGCAATGTAAGAGATTTTTCTATAGGGACAGCAGGTGCTTGTCTTACTCTGAAGCCACCTGGTACATTCATGTCTCCAGCAGTCAGGGAGGTGGGACGTTCTTGGTTTATATTAAGCATAGGGATACATAGCAACCTAAACTATGGAGGTCTGTCGTCCCAAGAAAAGGGAAGACTATAGTTTCACTGTCGGGAGAACTGCACAGACTAACTTATTTCATGGCATAGGGTTCTGTGTGCTACATCACAAGGGGAAAGCAAGCACATGTAAGACAGACCAAGAGCTAGGCTGAGAGGGTTGCTGGGAAAGGCGAGAGTGTTTCCCGGTACCTGAAAGTCTGTGCCCTCCTATCTGTGACTAGGGCATGGGCTCTATAAGGGTGGCTGGGCATCACTGCGATCTACTTAGAGCTGAGTTGGTGGAACAGGGGTGGCTTAGCTGTGCCCACTCACAAGCCCAAGGACCAGGCCCTTACCAGAACGTTGACCGTACAGCTCATGCGGTTCTCTTTGCTCTCGTCATGCATGATGATGGTTCTGTAGTCCAGCAAGTTCTCTAAGAGGCTGCTGACCAGGAAGGCAAAGACTTCCCCAGAGCTCGAGAGGTATTTATGTTTCCGGCAATGCTCTAAGAGTCTGGGGGGGCGGGAGAGAAAATTTCCATGGTTCACCTAGCTGCTTTGGCACCCTCTGTGAGCCCCAACCAAGTCCTAGCAGCAAGAGACTCTAGACACAATAGATATCCCCTGTGGAACCCAAGGTGCCCTAGGGACTTCAGTAGGACCTACTATTTTCCTCAGGTTTAACTCTTTCTTGTGAACACAGTCAATTCCCATCAATCGTTTAGAACCCCAGGCCACAACGCCTTTTGAACACTAGTAAATCAACAATTTCTTTAGTGGACATCGCAGAACTGAGAGCCCTTGCCTACACTGTTCACACATCCAACCCAGCCGAGTAAGAACACCTGACCTGTGGCTTTGTTCTCCCAAGGGCCTGGCATTGAATAGGCAGTCTGAAAATCCCAGGTAGCAGCCAAGCCCAGAACTTGTTAGACATTCGGATAGGTCTTCAGATAGAAAAGCAGAACTGGGAGCAGACGGACTGGGGCTATACCTCAGATCCAGCCTCCCCTTTGGGGGACACAGACAGAGAGCAAAGTTTTGGGGCTTCTTCAGTAATTAAAAGAAAGTTCAGTAATAGGTCTAAAGACTCAGTCCAGACTTGGGACTGGAGAGATGACCCACAGAACTACAGCTCTGGAGGATCTGATACACTCATGAGCACATATCTACACACACACACACACACACACACACACACACACACACACACACATACACGCATACACACGCACACGCTTTAAAATAACTATTAAAGAAAACCAATTAGCCCAGATTCTAGGTGTACTTTTTGGGTGCTGCAATTAACGCAGTCGTACTTTTCTGAGCCGAGGATCCAGAAAGACTAAAGGAAACCAATTAAGATCTCTCCATGAAGGTGTAGGGACTTTTAAAAAAATGTGTATTCTGTCTTGTATATAGTGTGCGTGTGTAGGGGTGGTCTACTGATGAGCTATATGTCAACAGATCTTTTTAAAATCGAGATTCACACTATGCAGAACTGGCTGGCCTGGAACTTACCACGTAGACCAGTCTGTCTTTGAACACATAGAGATTCTCTAGCCTCTGGCTCCAGAGTGCTGGGATCAGGTACCACCATGCCCAACTATCCCCAAATCTTATAGCTGTTTCTTTTTCTTTTCTTTTCTTTTCTTTTTTTTTGGGGGGGGGGGTTCGAGACAGGGTTTCTCTGCCTCCCAAGTGCTGGGATTAAAGGCGTGCGCCACCATGCCCGGCTTTATGGTTATTTCTATCTGTGATTTCCAGACAAATCTAGAATTTCAAAATCTATGAGCTAGGAGCATTTAAAGGTATGAGACCGAGACCTCATGGAAAAGGATAGAAAGATCGCTTTATTCTGTCTATAAACAGAATAAAGACATCCAGTTCTTGAAAACAGAGGATTCCCCTACTCTGTTCCACTACCATGTGCTCAGTGTGTTGGCTCCTCCTCAGGGAATCCTTAAGAGACAAGATCTAAGTCAGTGGTCCCTATATTCACGCTCAGACTGGTCCAAAAAAGTTTCTCCAGAACAGGAGAGTAACCAAGTGACATAGAATGTGTGACCTTGGTGACCGGTTATCAAAGTTCAGAGAGCGTGAGAAGCACAATGGGATGATTAGGAACAATTGCAATCAATCTTAAAAACCACCACTACTACCACCAACAACAACAAAAACGCACACCATTTTCTGTGTATGTGTGTGGATACAGGTACATGTTGCAGCACACGTGGAGGCCCTCAGGAGTTAGTTCTCGCCTTCTACCATGTGGGTCTCAGGGATCGAGTTCAGGCTGTCGAGTCCCCTGGCTGGCTGGCTGAGACACCCTGCCCACCCGCAGTCAAGCTATTTAAAGTGTGAACTCTGCAAGCGACGCTGTGTTGGCACACCGCCTCATTTAGTCCTACCAATACGAGTAAGGAGTAGACACTGCTCTTACAGATGGAGGTGGAGTGAGGTGCTTGACCTGGCGGACTGACTCAACTGGCTGCAAAGACGAGATCTGAGAATGTGGTGACCAGAGGGTTTGTACTTATTCCTGCCAGTCCCAAGAGCCGAAGGCTTGCACCACACAACACAGCCAGTGAACAGCACGAAAGGGCTGAGTGTGTAGAGGCTGAGTAGGGGAGGCAGCAGACGAAGGAACAATGTGGGCTCGGATGGAGGGATGCTGTCTTCCTGGATTGCAGCACCCAGGCTGGCTAAGTGACAACTGCTCTGTTCTCAGAACTCTTTGATGGCCGGCGAGGTACTTTTAAGTAAGTCTAAAGTCAATCTTGACTTCCTTTAATCGGCTGCTCTGAAGCCACAATTAGAGATGGCCCACATTTGCTCAGGTTCATAATTAAGATGTCAGGCAGGAAGCCACGGCTGCACATGCTCCCTCCTCCCGCCCCTCTGCTGTGTTCTCTGGGGCCAGGCTGGTTAGAGAACCCCAGCATGAACTCCCATTGGGTAAACACTATCCACCGCGAGTATTCCATCCACACCACTGAGGACCAGTTAGTGACTGGGTGATTCTGAACCTGCCAACCCGCTGCGGGGTGGACAGTTGCTTCTGTCCACCTCTGGCCTGAGGTGCTGCTCTGAGATACTCACAGCTTTTCCAGAAGAACCTTGTATTGTTCGTCTCCTCGGCCACCTTCCACTTCCTGATCCAGCTTTGTGATCAACTCATTCTCAAACTGGAAGACAATTTCACAAGAGGACGTCAGAGCCTAAGAAGAGTGCACGGTAGGCGGCGGCCAGTCTTTCTAGATCTGGCCCAATGCCTTTCAATTTGAGAACTGTTCCCAAAGTACGTGGAGAATTATCTATAACTCGCCCATGCAGACAGTGTTCCATGACGTGTCAAAACATTCCAAAGCAGTTTAGTCCCTGACTTACGTTTGTTAACACTCCTGAAAAGCTATTTAATTTACCACTATGGATATAAAATAAATTCATAACCACGGTCCCCTTTGTATTTGACACTTCACAGTCCTAGCTAGCCAGAAACTCGTGACAATTCTCCTGCCTCAGACTCCTAAGTACTGGGACTATAGCTATACATCACTACCCTGGGCTTCTATCTTATTTTTGTTTCTTGTCTGAGTCTTGGTGATGGGATGATTTTTGCTCATCATCCTAGCTATGAAACCTTTATTCATTAATAGATCTGTAGATGTTATAGACATGAAGCCTGAGTCAGCTTGGTTGTTAATTTGGATATACCTGGGATTAGCCAGGAGAAAAGCCTCTGGCCAGGTCTGTGAAGGTATACGGGAGGAATGCCCTCCCCAAGAGTGGGCAGTTGGATGAATAAGGCTGTACCCTTTGCCTGCTCTTGCTCCTTCTGGCGAGTGCATCTACCCTACCGCTGCCACCACTCCCTACGGTTGCCACCAGTACCACCATCTTTGCTGTCTATGGGACCCAGCTTCTTTGACCTTCCAACTTGGACTGAAGACCAGAGGCTCTTCAGGGATCCCCCAGGCTTTGAGCTCCAGATCAAGAATGCTGAGACGCTCAGCCTTAGGGTCTGAGCAGCTACGGACTCTCAGCTTCTCTGGTGTTCAGACAGCGGTTGTTGGACTATCCAGCCTATGCTGTGTAAGCCAATGTGATACATCTGTTTTGTGATCTGTACTCAGCAAATCCACTCTGTTCCTCTCTGACTACTGCCGTATAATGGTTAAGTACAGGGAGGTCTAGAGAAAGCACAGGCTAAACTAAAGCTCTCAAAGCTAAGCAGGGATACCCGGGAGCTGCACCTGTGTTACCTCTCCCTCAGCTGGCCACACAGGTGCCACCTTCAGTTCTGGAGCCAGATATTCAGGCTGGTTTTCATCTTCTTGAGACAGGGCTGACTTAAGAAGGACCTCGAGCTTCTGGGCCAGAAGACCCAATCATATGTCTAAGTCTTTTACACAATGAAATATGACAAATCCGTTTTAAAATGTGTTTTTCACTGAAGCTGCTGCCTTTCCATTTGGAGAGATGGTAGTGAGAGGTTAATTGTGACATGGCAGCGAGGTCAGGGTCGGCCTCTTCTTACCATGTGGAAGTTGCCATTTCCACTCAAATTGAACTCGCACTGCATCATATCAAAGAAAATGGGGATCGTGGCTTTGCGGAGCTCCACTTCAGGGGTCAGAGTGACTTCCAGAATGGGGCCCACCATGGATGGGATGAATTTGATTTTGTGTGGCCCTGAAATGAAAGCAAATGAGGTTATTAGAACACTTCACCACTCTCAGTCCCATGTAATCAATCTTCCTCCACGGGGCCCAGAAGAGAGGAGAAAGTTCCCGAGATACACCATGTCAATCACAGAACGCTGGCAGTATGCTGCCTTCTGATAGCGTGTGGCTGGTGCAAAGGCCTTCTTTGCCAATGCCCCAGGTGAGAGGTTATGGAACCCACAAATCTACTTTACTTCTAGACACACATACAGACAAATCTCAGGGCTATGAGAATTAAAATAAGAATTTATCACGGTTTTGAGTTTTTAATATAACCTGTGCTGAGAAAGCTTTCCTTTAGAACAAAAAAAGTGTAAAGTAAGCCAGTCACGGAGGAGTCTGTTCAAGGCCACACACTCACCCAGGTTATACCACATGTCCCGGATCCTGAAGCCGATTTCTTTTCTCATGTCCCCATATCTAGGAAGAAGATCATAAGAACAGGATTTGCAGTGGTACTGAGTTGTGTGCATACAGTCATCCCTCGGCACAGCAGGGGCTGGTTCCAAGCTCCCCAGACCCCCAGATCTATTCAAGACCCTTATGTAAAATGGCTTAGGGGAGTCGGCACATACGTTATGCACAGCTTCTGTCACACTTCAGACAATCTCTTTGACAGCTCAGAGTACCTAATACAAGAGACTGGGGATGCTGCCCTAATGCTAGAATAGTTGTCTACCATGTGCAAGGTCTTCGGTTTGATTCCCAGTACCACAAAGAAGACCCAGTGGGTAACCGCCGCGATCGGATGTTTTCCACATGTGACAGGGCCACTGACACATGAACGTACAACCACTGTTAACTGTGTGCAGGAGAGCTATACAAGACTGAGCCAGCCCAAGAGTCTGCACAGATGGGGGGAGGGGATCGCCACCAAGTCCCAAACCCTAGCTGAAGGGCTAGTGGCAACTAATGGCTGCAGGGAGAGGAGTGTGTCCTATTTCCTCAGGGATTTAACCCCGAATGGGATGATGACCATTTTCCCATAGAGGAATGGCTCTATACTCATCCATATACAAGGAGAACTAAGTGGGCTCAGGGGGTTTTATAAAGCACATGAAGATGGAAGGGGAAGTGTATTGCGGGGTACTTAGGATTTGGTAGGGAGAGAGTGGGGTAGATGCGATCAAAACACATTGTGTGCATTATGAAATTCTCTAACTACAAGTTGAGAAAGAAGAAAATAACTAATAAAATAAATGTTTTGCTAATATAGGTTATATCACATTCACTGGAATTAATGGCAAGGAAAATGTCTGTACACATTGTGTTTGATGCCATTTCCTCCCGGGTATTTTGGCCCGTCTGGGTGGTGGATGCAGAGTTTGCTGGGGTGGAAGGGGAAGTAGACAATGAAGAGAATGACGGGAGAAAAGCCCCCACCCCTCTAGGTCAGAGGTAAGACCGGGGCTCTGTAAAAGATAAGGCCAGCACCCAGAGAAGTTTCAAAAGAGAACTGAGCCACATGGGGGACAGGAGGAAGCAAAGACAAATGTGGAAAGAGAACTGAGAAGATGTTGTTAACTGTTAGCCCAGTGCAGAAGAGGGAAAGAGGCTCCGGTCTCCACGCAGCAGAGATAGACAGCTGAGTGAGGAGATGTATGAGGTGAGAGACAGATGAGGCACTGAATGACGGAAATCAATGAGCTGGGCTGTGTACTTACGCCTTGGCTAAGGCAAAGCCTCATTAGAGTGTTCTTCAGGGATCACACACATGGGGGCAGGTCTAGGCCGTGCACATGCTCAGTTGGGTCAATATAAGCCACAGACAGTTTTTAAACTAGTTTTCTGGTTGTACGATTATAATCCCAGTACTGGAGAGACTGAGGCACGTGGATGGGGAGTTTGAGGCTAGCCTGGGCTATAGAGCAAGAACCCTGTCCTATGTAAGAAGCAGCTTACACAGGGACACAGGCCATACCTGGTCCTAAAATCTCTGCCGTACACTGTTCCCCTCATGCTAGGTATCTCCTAAATAGGTTTTTTTTTTTTTCTTCAAAATTGGCATTGGGAATATCATCAGAAGCCATATTTTTTTTAAATCATATTTTAAAATTTCTTTACTATGCCATTTGAATAATAATGCTTAACTTAATTTCATTGTTAGTATCAGGTAAGCATATGAGATAAAAATTTGATACCTATACCAACTATGACTGTGTGTATTTAATAGCCTATGGTAGGTTGATTTCTACTGAAAATGCATAAGGAGAGCCTCATGCGTTCTCGTCTGTGCCTCTGTAACTATACGGCATAGAATCTGCTGTTTCCAAGGCTTGGCTTGAATCCCTGATCCTCTCATGTATGCTGGGATTTTAGGCTTGCACCACCACGACCAGCTCCCCACCCTCCCCTGGCTCTCTCTGTCTTTATCTCTTTCTCCCATCTTTCTCCCTTCTAGCCCCAGCTCTCCCTCTGTGTTTCTGACTTGTAACCAGTTATCCTCCCTTGTAGCTGCTTAACCCAAACCAAATACCTCCTTCAAAGAGGTTCTATTGCTACTTAAGATGTTTTAAAGAATAAGATCAAAGGATCCTTCTTTAAAATAAGCATCTCTCATTACTTACCCATTAGGGAAATTTACAAAGCAGGCCATACTTTGTATCTTCTAAAACAGTCGCTAAATCTTAACCCTTAGTTACTATTAGTCTTGGGTTTTGTTTATTTGTTTGTTTGCTTGCTTGCTTGTTTTTATGGTGGAACCATAGGCTGAGGAATGTTAACTAATTTGCCTGTTTTGGAAGTAGAAACAGCTGACATTTCAAAGTCTTCTATAAATTCCGACTGCTTTCCAGTGACAGCCTGGTAGCTCCCAGGCTCTCAATGAACTCGGAACCAGACCTGAAAGGATGCAGTGAAACCCTGAACCAAACTTGTCATTCCTGAGTATAATTCCATTTTGAATTCTAAGTCATGAATCTTGAGATGCAGCCCCATAGGAGGAACAACAATATGAACTAATCAGTACCCCCAGAGCTCCCAGGGACGAAACCACCAAGCAAAGAGTACACATGGAGGGACCCATGGCTCCAGCTGCATATGTAGCAGAGGATGGTCTTGTTGGGCATCAATGAGAGGAGAGGCCTTGGTCCTGTGAAGGTTCTATTCCCCAGTGTAGGGGAATGTCAGGACCAGGAAGCAGGAGTGGATGGGTTAGTGAGCAGGGGGAGGGGGAGGGGATGGGGGTTTTCAGAGGGAAAACCAGGAAAGGGTATAATATTTGAAATGTAAATAAAGAAAATAACTAATAAAAGAAAAAAATTAGTTTTAGGTTATATTGACATTTTCTCATTTCTTTGCAAAAAGTTAAGGCACTATGCCTGCAATTTTAGTGGACTGACAGCAGGTGGCAGGAGATCCCAGACAAGGGCCCAGACTCCACCAATAGCAAGCACAGTGTGGCTAAGGAAAGAGTGGAGGTACTTTAAGAAAAACAATAGGAAATGGAAGGAACTTCAGATTTATTGACGGATTACACATAAAACCCTCACCACCTTCAACATGAACAAAGGTCCTGTAATTTCTCAAGGCAGGGTTTTGTTTTGTTTTGTTTAACTTTATATATGAGTGTCCAGAAGAGGGCATCTCATTACAGGTGGTTATAAGCCACCATGTGGTTGCTGGGAATTGAACTAAGGACCTCTGGAAGAGCAGTCAGTGTCCTTAACCACTGATCTACCTCTCTTAAGTCCCTGCAGTTTCTATGACAACATCATATTGCTGACCATAAACAGACGGCTTACCTCCTTAACGGTCACTGGAATCGTTAAAGGATACTTACTTTTTCACAATTTTGTTGCGCTTGGCTTCTGAGAAAGTTTCGAGCTGGAGGGACTCGTGGGTGAGAAAAGCTACAGCCAAATGGAAGTAATTGTTCCAGAGCTTCGCAGGATGCACGGAACGGGCAAGGCAAAATAGAAAGAAAACACCAGTGAGGATCCAGATAAAACACCCGTGTTGCGGAAGCGCTGCGCTATAAAAAACCCAAATAAAACCAACAGGGCTGCTTGTTCCGTCTGGGGTTTCAATTATTCACTGCTGGAAGTTTTGAGACTTAATATTAACCTTTAGGAAAACAACCCAAACTTTACATTTTTCTTTACCCTGGGGGCACGGAGAAGTACTGCCAAGAAATGTACCTATTTATAGCAGGTGGCCTGGCACTGTGTATCAAGGGCCTTCCACTTCCTCCAAACTTTTGAACTGGTAAATACTTTCCTGATTTTTTTTTCCTCTGTGGCTAGTTAAAAACATTTCAACCAAAGAAGGCCCTCACAGCTATTTAATGCAACAAAAAATAGAAACAATCCGAATGTTCTTGCACTACATCAGAGGTCAGGAGCCTAATGAATCATATTAAAAGTATTATGAAAATGTTTAACATCATTGGAAAGAAGTCAGAGGTGTGGAAAAGGTAAAGAAAGCAGGCCAATAGACCATCAAAGAGTTACAGCGCTCTTTTCTATTTTGGTTTGTACATGATGTATTATATAATATATACACATATAATTATCAATTCATGTATATATGTATATGCTTATATATCCTACTCTAGATATATGAGTCTCTAGTTTGAGATGAGAACAAAAAGCACACAACAAGAAAATGTTCCTTGAACTTCAAGCCCCCCATAGAGCTGGGACCTAGCAGACCATCACCAGGCCCTGCTGGCTGCCCACATAAAGGCCCTTCCATTTGTCACATGAAGGAATAAATGAAGATGAAGCTACCAGATACCTGAGTTTGTTTTGTTTTGTTTTTTGCAGACAGGGTCTCCTTATAGCGCTGGCTGACCTAGAACTCACTATGTGAGATCATGCTGGTCTGAAGCTCATGAAGATCCACCTGCCTCTGCTTCCTCGGAGCTGGGGTTAAAGGTGTACGTGTCACCACGCCCAGCCGTTACCTCCTTTAAAGGTATTCACACAATAGTAATGGTGTGCTTATGGAATTGCTTGTGTGTACATTCGTGTCTGTGTGGATAGAATCAACACAAAGTTTTAACCTTGAAGTCGAGGACGAGAGAAGCCTCCTTAGCCCTGGCTTTGCTTCCTGAAACTCCAGGACCTGTGGTCCCCTGTGGTCTGAAAACCATTAGCACTTCCCTTGACTTAATTTCCGTTATTCTGCTGTGACTATTCTATCTTAATGTTTATTATCAGTGTGGTGGCCAAGTGCACAAATTGAACGCCACCATGGGTCTGTATGCATAGGAACATAGTAACGAGAGGGTTTAGCCCTGCCTGAAGATTCAAGCTCTCTCTGGTGTTCCTGGACCGAATATGGGAGGATTGCGGAGGAGACCACTGTATTTGTATTTGCATTTAGCTGTTCATGCTATGACAGTATTGCCTATGTTTTCTTTTACATGTGTTGCCTTTGTGCAATGAAAACCACACCATTTTATTGTGTTTGGAGAACTCTGCTTGGGAGTGTGTGCTGTAGGAAATCAGCAGGCTCCTGAAACCCTTATCTTATTTTTTAAAAAGATTTTATTTATTTATTTGATGTGAGTACATTGTAGCTGTCTTCAGACACCAGATGAGGGCATCAGATTCCCTTACAGATGGTTGTGAGCCATCATGCGGTTGCTGAGAACTGAACTCGCGACCAATGGGAAAAGCAGCCACTGCTCTTTACCACTGAGCCATCTCTCCAGTCTCTGAAACCCTTCCGTATTTGACAATGATAAAATCTGTGCTGCTATGGCGACTTGCTATAACTGAAGGCCTTCCACACGGGTGGATGCTTACCTGAAGTTCAAAGCTTGCCTGGTCCATGAAGCTCTTGGTGAGAACCTCAGCAAACTGATTGATGGCACGGAGGAAAACTCTGGGGAGGAAATAACAGATGAGGAAGGCGACCCCAAGCCTCTGGAGATGTTTCCCCACATACTCTGGACATGAAGCCAAGTGGTCCTAGATTGGCCGGGGAAAGTCGATATAAACTAACGGTGTCCTTAGAGGCCACAGAGCACAAAGCGGGACATAGAGACACACTTTCTCTCAAGGGCTGGAAGAGCTTGGAGGCTAAAGATGGAGCAGAGACTGCAGGGCCAGGCTCTTTGACCCTGGGCAGGCGGTTTACACTTGACTAGGACACCTACTCTTACAGGCCGACATTCTTCTGAAATCTCTCTCAAAGCTGTTATCTAATTGGGAAGGGACATCCTGACTATCAGGACCATGGGAAGCTGACAACGCTTACATTGATGTAGTTTATGTGGCTCACTGGCAACATTCTAAGGCCATAATATACTGCAATGCAATATTATATATATTCCGTTCACTTTGTGTCAATTTGTAAGCATTTGTTGCTAGGTAGCAATGCTATAATACTGACACAGGTGCCATGCTCAAAACCTACGACCTGGCCTTTAGAAGATTACAGTACAGTAGTAGTAGGTACCCTTCACTTAGACACCTAGTTGTGTTCCAAGGGAGACCATGACGAAGAATTGTGTGATAGACTTTCAAAGAGATGCAGGAGATCAGAAGGAAGAAAAGATCAACAGCCATTTCTGAAAGGATGGGTTTCAGAACTCCGTCCAGGAAGGGAGTCCTGTGAGGAGAATGTCAAATGTTTGTGAGAGCACTCTTAAGAAAATAAGGCAGGAGTCTTGTGACCTCAGTTTCTTAAAAACAGGATTGTTCTTGGAATGTGTATTGGTGTTCCTCCCACGCCTAGCAATAGTGTGGTCTCTTCAGATTACTTATTATTGCTGCTGTTGTTTAACGGCAATAAAACGTTTAACCTCTCCTTTATATGCCTCTGTGGAAAAACATGTTTTTGCCTCATGCTGCTTGTCTTGTGACCCAACACAGCTTAAATTCGGGAGAACTTTATCCATGTGACCTTTCTTAACTCTCAGGGTATAAGCTGTCTGGAGCTCTGAAGAAAGCTGGCTATAGCAGGACACTTTAGTCTGCCTCACTAACAGGCTCCATTGTCCCAGGTCCCACTGCCTCTCTCTAGAGCAGTGACAACTCAGGGACCTGAGGTTTCCAGCTGATGTTTCAGAAGGGCCCTGTGAATGGAAGAGCGGTTGACTTCCAGAAAGGATGAAGCAGGCCTGTCAGGGAGAGGCAGTGGTGTGAGACAGGACACGGTTAGGAACCTGAAGTCTGCTTAGTGCAGGGGTCATATGCAGAAGGAGGCAGTGGCTGGAAAGGCAGGTAGGACCTTGAATAGGAAGATGAGGAATTCCCATGGAGCCACTGAAAGGGCACGCAGAGCTGATGGCCAGAAGGATGTGATGTGGAGGAACACGAGGATGGTGAGGACACTGACCCAGGCACGCAAAGACAGCAGATGGGAAGAAATCAGTAGTCTAGGGAAGGGGCGTTTCCAAGCCAACACACTGGGGTCAGGAGAGGGGGAAGATCCAGTTTATGAGTGCCAGGTGTGAGGGATAAAGATTTAACAGTGCTTCAGGTATGCCCAGCCGACCAGGGCATTTCAAGGTCACATGCCCCCAGAATGGCCATGGGTTCTCTCACCTGTTCTGGGTCATATTCATGACCATCCAATCTTTGGCATACACATTCTTTCCAATCAGATCCTTAAACATAATGAAGGTTTCCATGAGAAAGTCCTGTGGGGAACAGAAGAATGGTTTAGAAAACAGGTCCATTCATAGTCTTTCTCTCAGCAAGTAGACAGAAGGGCCCCTATGTTGGGATAACACATGGAAAGTTCCATAGCTGTGGCCTTTCACATAAAGTTATTATAAACACTGCATTCTTCTATATAACTGTTGCATAACTTGATTTTGCTTTGGTTTTGGTATCATGAGACAAGATGTAATCCAAGCTTGGCCTCTTGACTCAGTCTCCCAAGGGTTGGGATTACCAGTTGTCCTGGCTGGTTTTGTGTATCAACTTGACACAACCTGGAGTTATCACAGAGAAAGGAGCCTCCCTTGAGGAAATGCCTCCATGAGATCCAGTTGTAAGGCATTTTCTCAAGTCATCAAGGGGGGAGGTCCCCTTATTGGTGGTGCCATTCCTGGGCTGGTGGTCTTGAGTTCTATAAGAAAGCAAGCTGAGAAAGCCAGGGGAAGCAAGCCAGTAAGTAACATCCCTCCATGGCCACTGCATCGGCTCCTACTTCCTGACCTGCTTGAGTTCCAGTCCTGACTTCCTTTGGTGATGAACAGCAGTATGGAAGTGTAAGCTGAATAAACCCTTTCCTCCTCAACTTGCTTCTTGGTCATGATGTTTGTGCAGGAATAGAAACCCAGACTAAGACACTAGTGATCAATTGTATCCCTGGCCTATGATGGATTTTTGTTTGTTTGTTTGTTTGTTTGTTTGTTTCATGGCATGATTCTATAATAAAAAGAGGGACACAATATTATCCTTATTTTTACAAATGGTTTCACAAGGCTGAGAAAGACTAAATGGCCATAGAATATAGGAAGCAAGATGGGGCCAAGGACCGTATGTTTACAACCCTCCTCTCCTTAGGCCACTGCTTTGTGCTGTTTGAATATATCTCTTGAATTTCAAAACTGGCTAACAATCATTTTAATTCAAACCTTTCTATTTCATGGGTATGGATGTTTTGCCTGTGTGTATATCAATATACGGCCTGAACAGCTGGTGTCAATGGAGGCCAAAAGCTGGTGTCAGATCCCCTAGAACTAGAGTTACAGATGGTTGCAGGCTGCCATGTGGATGCTGGAGATCAACGCTGGGTTCACTGTCAGACCAGCCAATATCCTCAAGCCATCAGTGTTTTACAGATCTTAGTTCAAATCCTCCTGACTAGTCGGAACAGAGGACAAGTGACGCACAAGCAGGGCAACCATAATTTTGCAGGAAAGGTTGCATCACAGTGTCTTGTGAGAACTGCAGTAAGGAATACCACAAGTGCACAGAGCACGGGGCAGGAAAAAAAATGGTAAATCTTGTCCAAAGGAGGAGCAAGTCAGAAATAGAATGGCCAGGCTTAAAAGTAAATAAATAAATAAAAGGTTCTGAAACCATTTTTTGCTACTTAGTTAAATTTAGACTTTTTCCATGAGGATTGCTGAAAAGAAGACCTAATTGTATGCTTCTCTGACTCTGTGTGTACAATCCTGTGGAAAAAAGAACACTGGGCAGTGCTGTTTGGTGCAGGTGTTGAACTCTTCCTTAAACTCCATCAGGCTGGAGGAAACATCTACTCTGCTTTTGGTGCCCTCCGTGGACAGCCATTCCCACTGCGGTGGCTGTGAAGGGAGCTTTGAACTCTTGCAGCTTCAGTTACCTGTCATTAAATGTAAGGAATCTTCCGATGGATCTAGCTGTGCTCAGGCAATGAGGCAGGAGGATCATGACTTTGAGGTTGGTCTGGGTTCTGGGAACCCAGACAAGAATTGTCTCAAAACACACACACACACACACACACACACACACACACACGCGCGCGCGCGCACACACTCAAGTGCATATGCACTCATGTAAGCATACACATCCTTACTCTTTAGTGTTGTCAAGACCCAAAGCATATGACTTACAATGATGTCCTGCCTGGTTTTGAAGGTGCTGATGTAGTGGCTGTAGTGGCTGTCCTCCATTTGTCGTAAGACGGCAATCATGCAAGCCACAAAGCTGCCCTGCAAGGAGAGAAACAGAGTGAAGGTTCCTTAGAGAAACTGCTAGGAGACTTTGGGCCTAATGGAGTTGGGGCTTTCTACCCACTGGGCTCTATCTACAAAGACACTTGAAACTAGAAACCCTGCTTCCCAAGGTTCGACGGCATATGCTTTGCAGTTCTGCTTCCAGCACCTCCTAGTGTGAGTTAGGAGACCTGGAGCCTTGGGTTCCCCATCAACAGCTACAGTGTTTGGAACCCTGTAGGTTCAGAGCAGTGGTTCTCAACCTTCCTAATGCAGTTAATACAGTTCTTCATGTTGTGGCTTCGACCCCTTAATACAGTCCTTCATGTTGTGGTGACCCATCACCGTAAGATTATTTTCACTGCTACTTCATAACTGTACTTTTGATACTGTAACGAATCATAATGGAAATATCTGATCTGTAGATAGATGGTCTTAGGTGACCCCTGTGAAAGGGTTGTTAAATCCCAGAGGTGCTGCAACCCAGAAGATGAGAAACACTAGTCTAGGTGCATTAAAGATCTCAACTAGGTTACCGGTTAAGGTAAACTAGTTTGTGGGTTCTGAGTTCCTGGTTGGGTAAGAACTGAAAAGACAAATGAATCAAATCTGAAGGTCGGAAGGTGGAGGAAGAGTAGAAATAAAGGAGAAGGTGCAGGAAACATGTCCCAGGGAACATCTGAAATGCTGGATTTGGGGGTTTAGGGATTGGAAATGCTCAATCAGTAAGATCTATGCAAATAGTCCAAAATTCTAAAAACTACAAGTTTTGTAATCCGTTGGTCCCAATCATTTCTGATAAGGGATATGTAACCTGCAGCCATGCTGAGGAGGACGGGAACCCTTGCAGGCCATTTCTCTGACTGTAGAGACCTTTGGACGGTTACATCTAGTCTTCAAAACATGTGGAAGTCTGCACCAGTCCCTGAGAAGGGATCAGAGAAATTCATGATGATTGTGATGTGTGCTTGTGAGGTCTAAGGGTGTTCTTCCCTCAGCTACATAAATTAGAATCACAGACCTCATTTCCTAGTCAGAGGGTAAATGTACCACCCTTTGTACTCATGTAAGCACAAAAGCCACACAAATTTAAATGGATTTGGCACAGAGATGTTGGCCATGCTTAAGGAGGGAAGAGGCCGCTCGGATACCTCCCTCTGAATGTATGTCTTAGACTCTTCACTGAAAATGCTTATTTTTCCTACCCATAAGTCAATGTAAACTGGATCGAGATTTGGACACATTTTACAAATTATCATACACTCTGCATTTGTGCAATAGTTATTTATTTTTGAGAAAAGGTTGCTGTTCGCTCAGGCTCACCTCCAATTCCTCACATAACAGAGAATGATCTTGAGTCTCAAACCCTCCTGTCCCTGCCTCCCCAGTGCTGGGTTACATTTCCAAGCAGGGATCGGCACGCTTCCTTCATTCAGTGCTTGGGATCAAACCCAGGACCATGTGCATGCCAGGCCGGCATTCTCTCAACTGAGCGACATCCTATCTCATTTCTTCATATTCTTTACATTCTTTACTTATGTAACTAAAAGACTATTATTATTGACCATTATACAAAAATCTAGTTCTCCCTCTTTTTTAATATTTGGAAACTCAATAATCCTTTTCTGCTGGGATCAGGTACATATCCATTTATGCCTTCTTTTGGCTGCTCTAGCACTCAATTTTTCATACAGAATTTTTAATTTCATTTGACATTTATCTTGAAGGTAGAGAACCAAATGAAAGACAAATAATTTTCTCCAAACTATTCCTTTGCTTTTCAAATGATATTAATTCAAAAATCTTTGGTAAGAGTTTTATCACACAGTCAAAGTTCTACCTTTATAAATCTACCAAGTAAACTTAGTTCTGTCTTACTTAGGAATAGACACACACATGCACACAGACAAATATACATGAATACACACACACATGTGTATTCACAGATATGCATTTATATAAACACATACATGCACAGACATACACAGATAAACACACACACTCAACTGCAGGAGTCGGACAGGATTTTAGTTATTCTCTTACAATGTGACAAGTTACTACTTATACTTGACTGCTCATTTATCTGCGCCTCACTGGTTTTTACTCTCATGTTTGTGTGACTGGAGGGCATGAGAATTTTCCTTTAAATCTCTAAACAGCTGCTACAATGACAGACAGGCCATTGAACACACTTAGCTTTAAGCCATGTAGTTCGTAAAGAGTGCCTGAGTCCTATTTGCCATTCAGCCAGTTTTCCCAAGTTTCAATGAACTGCCTGTCATTTCCTCTAAAAAAAAAAAAAAAAAAAAAAAGTGACGATTATATAAAACTAGCCAGACAGTATTCTGGACATGGAGATGTACCGAGACTACACAATACTGCCTAGATGCTGGCCTGTTAGCTTCAAGTGTCCTCCAAAAACCCTTTTTACCTGGGGCTGCCTGTGCCCCCCAACTCTGTGCTGTATATTAAGGAAAACTAGATTTCCCCCCAACAAACAGGTAAGGTTGTTTAAAACCGTATGTCTTTGGGCAGGTGAGATGGCTCAGCAGGTAAAGGAGCTTCCTGCAAGCTTGGGATCCACACAGAGGAGAGAAATGCCTGAAGGTCCCTCCACACATACATCATGGCACATGTGTGCCCTTTTACACACACACACACACACACACAAAGATTAATTTAAGAAGGAAACCTTGCGCTCCTGAGAACAGGTGGAAAACAAGATACCTTCAGCAGGGGCTGTTCTTTTACCATTGTTTGCTACGTGATATGGAAATGCCTGCAGGGGGAAGGAGAAGCCAGGAGCTAGGCCTTGGGAAACTCAAGTCTTGGAGAGAAAGCTCAGCCTCTTGGAGAGTCCAGATTGACTATCTCAAAGTCACCAGCTAATTACTGCTGGATGCTTACGAGCTTTCTATTTGATGTCACCACTGCATGCTCTCCCACCGGGACCACTCCGGTCACCTGGGCTGGATGCTGTAAGGTCTTGATTCAATGGTCTCTTGCTGTCAGTCTGCTGCTTCTCACTCTCTGCTCCTTGCTACTTATTCTTAATAAGTCAGCCATTCAAAATCAAAGCGTGGCTACCTTAGATCATCCTTTGGACCATACAGAATGGCCCTCTAAAATCTAACCTCAGCTTTTGGTGTAATCAATAGAAGCTTTTTTCACTTTAATCATGACACCATTCAGGTTTGTATCATTATTCCGGCTTCAATTTTGTCCTTTATTGACAACTATTTAGGCATAATAGACAGGTCACAGGCCTTCTTCAAAACACACTGACCACTTATCCTTAGTGACACCTGCCTTTTTTCTCCAACTAAAAGGACCTCATGATCTAAAAGGATCCTGAAAAAGCTGAGATATGCTTATAACACGACATGGTGAAATCGGGGCCTACATGCATTCAGTGTGGAACCAGTGGTGGAATAGAATGAGACCGTGTCCCTGCAGTGTGGGTGACCAGGAGAGACTCACAATGTGAGGAGACTGTCGGCTCATCCCAATCACGGTCCGGTTGATCCTTCTCAGCAGCCTCTCCATGATCAGTTGTATGTGAGCTGAAGTGGGACCCTGCGGGAGAAATGCAGCTGTGACATGCCCAGCTAACGATGCTGAGCAGATGAGGGGAACCCAGGACAATCAGGAAAAGCACAAAGTTCTTGATGCTTCTGTGCAGGGGGCAAATAAACAAACAAGCAAGCAAACAAACAGAACTCCCCCTCCCCAACCAAGCTTAAGGGACTGTGGTGCAATAAATGTTTGTGTTTCCTTTTCAGTATAAATGTTAAAGACCTAACACCCAATACTATCAGAGGACCCCTGGAAGGTAATTAAGGTTACGACGGTGGGGCCCTGATCTGAGGGGATTTGTGCCCTTATTAGAAGAGACACTGAGGGGGAGCCTATGCATTTGCGCTTTATCCTCTTGCAGGTGTAGACATGGAGTAGAGTCCATGAGAACACACAGGGAGGGGGTGACCATCCATGAGCCTTGCAGTGTCCTCAGCAGAGCTCAACCACGCTGACACCCTACCCTCAGACTTCCAGCTTCTAGAACTTCCAAGGAACTAAACTTCTGTTTAAGCCTCTGTGGTGTGGTACAGAAAACGGGGCACCATCACTCCAGGACTTAACATTCTAACAGTCACACATGACTCGGGGCCATTATTCCTCTTCGCCAACTTTTAGTCCTCATAACTGGGAAAGGAGGAAGGTCACAGTGTTCTTATTGGTCTCAACCAGACTAACACAACACAGCTTCGGATACATGTGCACAGTAATTCCCTCCCTGTTTGTAGTTGACATTACATTCCCTGAGTTTCAGGGTATCCATTTTTCCTTTACCAATGATGTCACCTGCAAATAGCTTCTTGGTTAGGATTGAGAGCCCACAGTCCACTTGCCCCTCTCAATGCTGGAACCCTTTCTGGATTGAATCTGACAGGTCTTGTATGTTCTGCCACAGTAAAAGTCACTTTAAAAAAAAGCTATGTATATGACATGACTGGTCACATTTTTTATTCACTACCAAGTTCTTGGTTAGAAAGCAAATTCCAAATCATGGCACTACTGGAAAATGTCTTCAGCTTCCTCGTGTGGTTTCTACAGGGATGTGTAAGGATAAAAAGGGGGTGGGCTATCTATCATGAATAAATAGCAAATGAATTGTACAAACAGTACTTGAATGCCTGGGATTCAAGGATATAGAAAGACAAGTTTAGAGCTTAATCAGAGAAGACAACAGTATCTTCATATGCTTCTGGGACCAAGGATGGCATAGAATACAGAAGCACCCAAGGGAGTGACAAGCTGAGGATACAGTGGGCTGCTGATACGGTGGCCTGCTGAGCTGTGGTTGAGCCAGTCAAGTAAAGTAAGACTTGGCTGGGAGTCTCAGAGAGAGCATTTCCTGTGTCCTTTGGCAGAGTAGACTCTGAAGATAGTGCTGAGAAGCACAGGCCAAAGACAAATGGTCCCCTGCCTGCCATGTGGGGAGCCCTACGCCTGGCAACCATCATTTGTTTGGGGTGGGACACGTTTTCTTCCGGGCCACCAGTGTTCAGGAGAAACATGCTCTGTGCAGTTTCCCAGCATCTCCGGTGGAGCCTGAACACAAGACACAGGAGATCCAGGCAGGTTCAGCTACTGTTCTCAAAGGGTGGGGTCGGGGGCTAGATCCCAGAGAATACCAAATTAAAAATATTTTTTTTTCTAATGGGCTCCAGAGATGGCAAGCATATCAGAGAGAAGACAAGGCCAGAACGCAGAAGCTCAAGAGGTTTCTTCAGGAATATCACCTTAGCGGGTCTTAGCAGAAACTGTTTTTTTTTTCCTTCCTTAAGGTTTGGGTGTGTACCCATATGACTATACATATGCATTTACCTACACATGCATGTGGAAGCCAGTGCTGCCTTTTTTCTTGCTATTTTATTTGCTGAGTTAGGATCTCCCACTGGAAGTACAGATCACTATTTTCCTGGACTGGCTGACTAGTGATTCCTGGAGGGTATGCCTGTCTCTATATAACAGTGCTGGGATTACATATCTGTATGTGCGGCCATGCCCAGATTTTACATGTGTGCTAGGGAATCCAAATGTGTGCTAGGTCGTCATGCTTGTATAGCAAACTCTTTACCCTGCTGAGCTGTCTTCCTAGCCTATGAACTTACAGATCTGTTTGGTTGTTTTTTTGAGGTAGGGCCTTACCAAGTAACCATGTCTGGCCTGGAATGTACTAGGTAATATCAATCTGACCTTAGCCTCAGAGATCTGCCTACCTTTGCCTCTTGAATGCTGAGATTAAAGTGTGCACCATCGCACCTGAGCAACGTAAAGTCTATAAGAGCATGGCCAATGGCCTCCCTGGTAAGCCAGTTAGGAAAAGCAGTCCATTAGGGCCCTCAGACTAAGTCATTTGCTTATCTTTCTCAACCTAACGTGAGGTACACCGCGTTTAGTCCATTCTGAAAAGGACGAAGCTTGCTCTATTACTTCAAGTGCTCCGACACTGCCTGAGATGAGGAAGACCACAGTTTCCTGCTGGGTGCAAAGGGACTAGCAGAGGCTCAGGCCCTAGGAGGTGACTGGACTCACCACATCCGTCCTGTCTAGCACCTCTAGGATGTTGCTTAGAAGCTGTGAGCTCGCCTCGTGGTCCGGTTTGGTCGAGTGGTCGTCCAGCTGGCCACTGAGCTGGTCTGTCAGTAGAGGCAGCAGCACTTCCCTGCACTCTGAAGAAGAACAGAGAATGGCTCACACAGGGCTACCTGTTAGCCCCCTCTACAACTGCACTTGCCTCTGAACACCCTGCAGCCAGCCCAGCCAAAGAGAACATGGATTTAGGCATGGAGTTCCAACTTCAACTAAGAGACTCCTAGCACAGGCGGATGAGATATGAGCACGGATTACAGTCTTTCTTCTTCAAAGCTGGGGACTGACAGAGGGCCTCTGTCTCTATGGCTGAGACACAGACCTAAGCCCTAACAGTGTGTAAATTATGTAACGATTTCACCAGGTTTTAATTTTCAAAATTGTTTGTATTGCCTGTGTACGCATATGCGTGCGCACATACACTTGCTTGGGTTTTACATGTAACAAATTCAAGCAGTGGCCCATGGAGGTTACAAGAAAGCATCAGATCTCCTAAAGGCTGGAGTTACAGATGGTTGTGAGCTTCCATTTGGGTGCTGGACATTGAACCTGGATTCTCCACAAAAGCAGCAAGTGCTGTCAATTACTTAGCTATCTCTCCAGACTGCCCACCCACTCCCATTTTTGTATTAAAATTTTAATTTTCTGGGTTTTGATGCTAGAGATTGAAGCCATGGCTTATACATGCTAGGGGCATGCTCTACACCACCTCCTCATCCACAGTTTGGTTGTCTGTTTTCTAAATGTTACCATGAACACTAAGTTACAGGAAGTAGATAAAAACAAAGGCAGACAGCCATGTTCTCAGAAAGTTTCCACTTGACCAAGACAGTTATCAAATTCCTGCGAGTCCTGGCTGTCTGGCTCACATCTTTGTGGATGTGTGGTTTATGGAAAGGGTCATTACATCCTTTTCTTGGGATCTCCACCATGACGGCACTTCATTAGGATGACTCTAAGTTCTCCAGACATTACAATGGTGACTGTAACCAGTGATTTTACTGCCACCAACTAGAGCTACCTAACTGGTGACTGGAGAGATGACTCTTGAATTTGATCTCCAGAACACATGTAACAGAAGGAGTGGACTGATTCCCAACAGTTCCTCTGACCTCTATGTATGTGTGGTAATATGCACATATAAATACACACATACATACATGTATACATACACACACACAGAGAGAGAGAGAGAGAGAGAGAGAGAGAGAGAGAGAGAGAGAGAGAGAGAGAAAACATATAAAATGTAAAAGGATAAAATAAGATAAAAGGAAAAGAACCATCTAGCTACGTGTGGTGGTGCATGCTTTCAATCCTAGCCCTCAAGAGATAGACGGAAGAGCTAGGGTTTGAGGTCAGCCTGGGCTGCAAAGAGAAGACTGCTTTAGTAAAAAGGGAAAGAAGCAACAGTAACAACTATCAGAGATGTTAAACCAGGCTGCAGAGATGATGGCTCGGCAGTTAAACAGCACTTGCTGCTTTTCCAGAGGACCCGAGTCTGGTTCCCAGTACACACATCGGGTGGCTCAGATCCACCTGCCACTTCAGCTCTAAATCAGACATCTCTTCTGGCCTCCTTGGGCACTTGTATGTACACACACACACACACACACACACACACACACACACACACACACGCATGCACGAATGGAGAGAGGGAATGTGGGGAGAATAAAAAAAGAAAACTTAAACTGACTTCAGCTTCTTAAACTTCTTTCCAGAGGTCCTGAAAATCATCAAACTAGCTGGGTGTTGGTGGTGCACACCTTTAATCCCAGCACTCGGGAGGTAGAGGCACTCTGAGTTTGAGGCCATCCTGGTCTACAGAGTGAGTTCCAGGATAGCCAAGGCTATTGCAGAAACAAAACAAAACAAAACAAAACAAAACAAAAACCCTGTCTCAAAAAATCAAACCAAACAACCAAATAAATAAGTAAAAATGAAGAATAAACAAAGAGACAGCCAACCGTCAAGGGTATTGCTGGTACCAAAGTCAAATCAAATAACACAAGAAACAAAACCCAGGCCGGGAAGGAAGTAATGACTGTCTGGACATGGCCTGGCCTGGGGGCAGGGCAGAGGCCGCGGGATCTCTTGCCTGTGCTTAACAGTTCGTTTGTAAAGTTTCATTACTGTCTTCTTGTTAATGCCCTTCCCCACTTTTTGGTGGAGGCAGAAAGGTCGAGAATTTAAGGTCATTTTCAGATATATAGCAAATCTGAGTCGAGCCTAGGCTATATAAGACCCTTTCTTAAATATCACATACATGGAAAGGAAGAATGGGAGCGGTACTTAATATACTAGAATGTGTGTAGCTTATAGGCCAATAATATTTTGTATAGATGACATCAGCACCAACAAATTTTGATATTCACAGAATGTTCTAGAATCAGTCCTTCATAAATACCAAGAAAACAACCATAGTTTTTGGTGATGTCTGTCTCACTTCAGAATTGGATTACTAACTTCACAGAACAATAACTATCACATAGACATGCTACAAACATCTTGCTGTGTTCAATTTAAACTACTTGTTACGATAAACTAATCTACTCTCAGCCAGACAGAGCGGCTGGGGAACAGAGAACTGAAGTACCAGCCTCAGGAATGCTCGCTGTAACCCTGTGGTGAGCTGTGGCACACGGGTACTGCAGTGGAAGTCTGCTGACTCCTTCCCCAAACTCACCTGCCTGCTGGAAAAGGCTGCTCTCCACTATCTTGGTCATGCAGTTAAGTTTCTGCCGCACCAACTGGTTGTCAGGAATGCTTTGAATGAACTTGCAGAAGAGCACGCTGGAAGAGAAGTGGAGTGGGGTCAGTGCTTTCACGCTTGGCCGTCTGAAGGCATCCTTACACACTTCTCCACTAGAGCTGAGCAGGAGGAGTGGGCCCAGAAGCTCACAGATGACCTAAGACTTTATTTGAGAGTGTTTCTGGCGCTATGTTCCTGTTCCCTAGAGGGTTCTGTCTTAGAACTGAGTTTGCCCCAAACTCAACATCACTTTCCAGACCTGCCTGTTGCTTCAGCTTCTGCAAAACACCTTTTCTAGCAGTCTCCTCTCCACGGGCCCGGGCCACCATACTCTGCATCCCTAGGCTACTTTCATTTGCATCACTCCTTTCCCCACAGGGAGTACAAGTCTCTCCCAGGGGCCAGCTTTGTGTTTTCCTTTATCTCTTCAGTGGAACTGAGCACGCACATAGCGTTCATTCCCTTAACACTTCTTAGAACAAAAGCAAATGCAGGGCCTAGGTCCGCCAGGCACTGGGCTGCTCCTGCTAATGTCGAGACACAGATCCTGTTCTGCTTCTCACCTGAGCTCCATGGGATCAAACACCAGTTTGACGTCATTAATTATGCTGGGAAGGTACTTCAAGGCTGCCCCCTGTAAGAAGCACGAAGGCAGTCAGTGCCGAGGCAGACAAAAGACAAATATACCACTGTGTCCCAGGAGGAAAGGGCAGAACTTGGGGTTTAAATAAGGAACTGGAAGCAGATGCCCTTGCCATGAGATGCTGAGTGACCTCCCTGAACTCCCTTCTGAAAATGGAGGTCCGAGCCTTGGTCTTCATGACCAAAAGGCTCTGTGCATATTTTGGAGGCAGTTCAAGTTTCTTTCACCAAGTTACCATTAAAAGCAAGGAAGAAATAGTAACATTCAAACTGGAGCCCTCAAGGATGACGTGCCTCCCAGTCTGTAAAAACGGTTGCTGCTGGTGGTGACTTTACACTTGAAGAAGGAGGCTAAGGAAGGACTGAGAAGAGAAACAGCCACTCGTGAGAGTAGGGGGATCAGTTTGCTAAAATCAAGAGGCCAAGCAGGATGTGTAACAGCCATTATGCACACGAACAATGTCTGAAGAGGCAGCCTGTCTCTGGTGAATTGACTCTTGAATATACAACTGCGCATGGAAGCTAAAATGTGGACTTTTATTGTGTACCCACTTTTAGCAATGCTAGTCCTAGTCCGCAGGACCTCATGTGTGCTATGTCTACCACACAGCCACAGCCTCGTGCACTTTTCCTCTGCTTCTCTACTTCTGCCCATTCTACTAAGTTTCTTCTGCTTCTCATGAGCCTACTTCACATTCCCCTGCCTCCTACCACCACTATCACGTCACATTCTCATGAGGGGCCTTCAAGGGGTCCCCCCACAAGGTCATCAGGCTGACCTTGATCTTGACAGCTTCTTCCAGAGGCCTGTCCATCAGCGTGTTGAAAGCAAGAAACAGCTGGCGGATTGAGTCGTTAAACTCGTCTCCATCTTCGCTCTGGCCATAAAACCTAATGAGAAAAAGAAAATGGACAGTAGGCTTGTGGTCTCCAAAAACAACACTAGAGGTCAGCGCCTTGCTGGTCACGATCTCTAACTGTGCAGAGACATGGCATAGGGCACCCCATGACTGTTTTTAAGGGACCAAAAAATCAGCCCAAAGAGATTGAAACGCCATCAAGACACCGATAAAAGCAAAGTAGTCATTGGTAGGTGAAGTCCTAGCACAGGGTCTACAGCTGGCTAACCAGGACTGTCATCTGGAGATGCCTCTGGGCCTGGTAGTTTGTGGGTACCACCCGCAAAAGGAAAACAGCACAAAGTCACTGTGCAGATGCAGCTGGTGGAGCCAAGCATGGCTGCCTTCCTCAGCTCATGACCAACGGCAAGAGGCATAGGCTCCCAGGGCAGACACCTCTGCTGTCTGAATCATCCTTGCCCATTCTCCTCCAGCATCCCTTCTTTCTCCTCCCTCCCCACTGTCTCAGCCTCGATATGAGCTGAGGTCAAAGGCACTGCGAAGAAGCTCCCCAACCTAGCCTACAAATCCCAGGTACTGCTGGTCTGCTCAGCTGCAGGCACCTGGAATGTTATTGACAAGTGCTAGCTTTGAATAAAGCCTCCTAATTGTCGTCATAAGATAAGTGCCGTCAACTCAGTCGTCTCTGGGTAGTTTCTCCAAACACAGACATCTCAAGGAGAAGAGCGTGCACTAGGTCACTGATGGCAAGGCCACTAAGTATTCAAGAGTAGGTATGATGGATTCAGAATATAAGAACACATGCCAGCAAGCACATACTTATAGATATGTATCTCTGCTGGTCTCCTCCATTCACACAAACACACTGACTGATCTCTTTCTAAAAATCTAAAGTCTAAAAATTCTCCCAGACTCCAAAGCTTTGATGAATGCTGGCATGAAGCCTCATGTATAAAGTTCCCAATCTAACTATATAGAAGGGGTCAATCAAAATGTACATGCATGAAGAAATTGTATAAAATTGCCTTAAGCCCCAAAGCAGCTCAAAGTTAATCAAAATGGAACACACTTTAATTCTGTATTCAGTTCTCAACTGTTCTTGCTTCGGCAAACACCATCACTGCCCACACAACTTCAAGGCTGTCTTTGGCCCTTCCCTTTCTGTCACTGCCCCATCAAGTCCTACAACATCTAATTAGCTCTTCCTCTAGCGTCAACCCACCTTGGCAGTTGCATCTGAGGTTCGGCCTCAGTGTCTCACCCCGAGCACCCAATCAGGTGGTCGCTCACTTTCTACACAGGAAGTGAGATGATCATTCAGGAGTCAGAAATTATCTCACTAATCAAACTGCAGTACTGCCACCACACTTAGATTAGACTCAAGCATCTGGCTTGTCCCAAGACCTGTCTCTCTAAAAGCCATCATCACCATTCAAGAGCAAGCAGCAAATAAATTGACCATTTACGCCCATGAGTCCTGGTGCCATTGCTGCGTTAGGATTCTCTAGATGCAGACCTCAATGGTCCTTCTCCGGTGGTCTCATAATTCACCTCGACCTTCAACCCCAAAGATCTGAAGTTTGGTTATCCCATGACCAACTCACAAAGCTGAACACAAAGGAACATGAAGAACAAAGGGATCTAGACAAGTACTGGCAGCATCAATGGGACCATTACCTCAAGTAGAGCACCCGAGACTGAATGATGAATCGAAACAGGTACTTCAAGGATTTCAAAGCAGCAAATAGCAATTCTGTCTTGCTAGGGTCCTCGGCATTGGCCACATAAAAGTTCAGTACCTTGGAGAGTTTCCTAAAAATGGTAAGAAGGCATTGTTGTCAACATAGAGCTGGTAGGCTTAGGGTATGTACCACAGAAGGAAACAGTGGTTACTTGGGAAGCACAAGGCCCACCTTTCAAGTACACCCTCTTGAATACACCCTAAACAGGCAAACTAACTGCTGTGTTGTCTCCACATCTGTCTAGCTTCGACACTTCCTTTCTTCTTGGAAATACTGGGAAAACTAATTAAGTACCTAATTCCACAAGCCACAAGCATCCTTTGGTGGAACTGAAAAGAAGAACCAAGAGATGACAGATCTGGATCTACGGGGATGGTTTAGGGGTTTAGATACTTGTTATGCAAGCAGCAAGCCTGAGAACTGGGGTTTGGATCCCCAGAACCCAAGTAAATGCCAGGTGTGCCAGGTGGATCACCTGTAATCCAGCACGCAGAAGTCAGAGACAGGGGGAAGCATCTAACTTAAGTAGCTCCTTATACAAATTCAGGGGCAGTGATCCAGGAAGACTGGTAACATCAGCCTTGGGCCTTCAAAGTTAAATGAACACATAAGCATGCACACACACACACACACACACATCCATATACATGTACACACCACATACACAAACGCATGCAAAAGGGGGAAAGAGAATCGAAGAGTTGAAGAGATTTGTCTTAAGAGGGTATTTCTTTTTCTGGCATGTAAGACAGATATGTGAAGGACAGATGACACCTGCCTACTGCACTTGCCTAAGCTAATTCCTCCCAGCCTGCTCCAACCCTTTAAAAATCAACCTGGTACCAGACAGAGACTTCACGGATGAGAAAAGTGGACTCATTCTGACTCTATATCATCCATTATTCTGAACATGCCGACAGACAAGTATCTTCTGGGATTTCATGTAGTTTTACATTTTATTATGACTTGTATATGTACAGGTACATGTTTGCACATGTGTGTGCACTTGCACATAGAGGCAAAAGGTCAACCACAGATGTGGTTCTTTACAGCATCTTGTTTATTGAGACCTAGTTTCTCACTGAATCTAAAGTCACAGTTCTGATTAGGCTGGCTGGCCAGTGAGCCCCTGAGATCTGCTCATCTCTGCCCCCCTAGCATTGGGATTAGAAGTGTGTGCCACAATGCCCCTCCTTACTAGGTTCAGGTGATTGAACCCTGGTCCTCAGCCTTGAGCAAGCACTTTATGGACTGAGCCATTTCCCCAGCACCATGGCTTTAAGGTAACTCGGACTTTTGAAGATACCTATATTTCAATTACTTTTGTCTCCCCTAAGGCGTGTGTGTGTGTGTGTGTGTGTGTGTGTGTGTGTGTGTGTGTGTGTGTGTGTAAAATTAGCCCCAAATTCAAGTGCTGCAAATATACAGAGAGTAGTACAACCATTCTCTGGCAGGTAAGCATCTGGCTTGGAACTTCTCGCTGGTGCTGTTATGGTCTTGTGTCCGTGACTACTGAAAATTCCCTTAGGAGGTAGGTGAGAAAGTGAGAATCTATAATCCCAGCTCTTGGGAGGTAGGGGCAGGAGAATCAGGAGTTTATGTTTGCCCAGGGCTCTAATTAGGCTCGGTGCAACTAGAATTCTATATTAGATATCCTCAGTTGTAGCTGCTGATCCCTTGGAAAGTCAAGGTACTGGGTGGAAATATACCAAATACTGGTGTGTCTGCTGCCTTCTTGATCCATGAGGCAATCACTGATCATAAGGCTAGCTGGTATGTTACATAACATCTTCTTTGTATGTCTTGTGTTTCTGTATCTTCCCGACACAGAATGACCTGACCTGGTACATCAGAGAGCACTCATCAACATGATCTGACATGGCATGAGCCACTGTCCAGAGGACAGTTAACCAATCCCAGCTACAAGCCTGTCCTCATGTGGTCCCATTGCACTGCACAGTAACTGGAATTCAACAATGGGGGTTGGCAGGCCACATGGGGAGCTGAGTACCACTGGGAGAAACAGTGACCATGACAGGTTGGTTCCTCTAGTCAGCAAGCCGCAAACTGCATACTGAAAGTCTGCTCTCTACAAAAGGTTAAAACTATTGCCTGTTGAGTAAAAGGAAAAATAAACCAAATTACCCAATGTCCTACAAGCAATCAGTTCCCCAAAGCACTGTGGGGTAGGGCTGAGGGTGTGGCCTGACCTTCTTGGTTTTGCCTAGTTCATTGTCAGATCCTTTGGTGCCTCAGGATTATCTCACTTAATCAGATTCATAAGGTCCTGTCTTTGGCCATCTGCTTTGGAATTCTGTGCCTGTCTTCATCTCTCCATTGTATGCCCTTGGGTTTTGTCTTTTTCGTTTTGTGTGTATACATGCATCTGTACATGTGTATGTACATACAGATGGGTGTGAGCATATACACCTTGAGGTCAGAGGTCTATGTCAGGTGTCTGTCATAATTATTCTCTACTTTTTGAGTCAGATTCTCTCTGGAGCTCGCTAATTCAATATAACTTGATAGCCAACAAGCCCCAGGAATCCTCCTGTCTCCACCTCTTCCAGGGCAGGGATTACAGGCATGCGATTGGCTGTAATATTGGGTCCTGGCTTTTTCTTGAGTCCTGGGGATCAAACACAGGTCTCTGTGTGAGCACAGAAAGCGCTGCTGTGCTGACTGCACCATCTCCCCAGCATACACTCTGGGGTTTTAAGAAACAATTCTTACCCTGACGGAAGGGGCTCAGTTGAACACCGTGTCCCACTGACATGTTATTCAAACGGCCTCTTTCCGCAAAGATGTTTAGAACACAGTCCCACCCTCTAGTCATGCTGACTACATGAACACTCCTCTTGTTTCTCAAGTGTCCAGCCCCCCCAAACGACTCCGACGACACACAGGTCCCCCGAGTCATACTTACACGTGTGCCAAGGTGGCACTGAAATGCTTGTAGATGTAGGTTTCAAGTACAGGGTTAAAATGCTGAAACTTGATGTCTCCTATCAGCGAGATGATGAAGACCTGCCGAAGGTGGCCAGCATTAGCAGCGGCAGTGAACACCCCCCTCCCCCCAGTGATCCAGTGAACACCCCCCTCCCCCAGTGCTCCAGTGAACACCCCCAAGTACTCCTCCCCCCAGTGCTCCAGTGAACACCCCCCTCCCCCAGTGCTCCAGTGAATACCCCCCTCCCCCAGTGCTCCAGTGAACACCCCCACCCCCAGTGCTTCTCCGTCTGTGATCAAGACTCTTAACCTCCTGGTGCCTTTTCTTTCTCCATCATTATTTACGACATTTAGACAACATTCTACTGTTCAAGCTGAACAGTAAGTCTTAGGGTGCATGTTTAACATAGAGAGATTATACATGTGCAGCCTACTGCTCTGAGTAAACCGATCCAGGTCATCACCACTGGCCATGGGAAGCTAATGTCTCAAAGAAGTGCTGGCTGTACACAGATGACTTATGTCACAGAAGAAGGGAGGGAGGAAGGGAGATAGAGAAAGGGGCTTGTGGGAATTGTAAACTAACACAACTTTGTAAGAGATTTTTTCCAAGTGGAGTATGAGTAACCCCCGAGTTTCAGAGACTGGTCTCCCCATTTCTTCCCTGTATGGTAACTTTTGTCTACACAGAACCTACAGTGTCCACAAAGAACCACAGTCCACCAAGAATGTGTATGTATAAATGAAGAGGCACCTGGGATTGCCATCTATGCCAACGGCCAGCTGCCTGCCCTTCTGGGCTTAATCTGCCTGGTCTCTAGTCAGCCTCTTTTTCCTATAAATGGGACCATCTCAAGTTGACAGCCTTGCCTACGTCTAGCTTGCAACATTAGCTTAGATGCTGTTATGGTTTGTATATGCTTAGTCCAGGGAGTGGCACTACTAGAAGGTGTGGCTCTGTTGGAGTAGGTGTGTCCTTGTTGGAACAGGTGTGTCACTGTGTGTGTGGGGGCTTTAAGGACCACATCCTAGCTGCCTGGAAGCCAATCTTCCACTAGCAGCCTTCAGATGAAGATGTAGAACTCCCAGCTTCTCCTGCGCCATGCCTGTCTAGATGCTGCCATGTTCCTGCCTTGATGATAGTGGAATAAACCTCTGAACCTGTAAGCCAGCCCCAGTTACATGTTGTCCTTAGAAGAGTTGTCCTGGTCATGGTGTCTGCTCACAGCAGTAAAACCATCCTGATCCCCTGCCAAACTGACCAGTTTTCTCACACTGGTAAACATCATACATTTGCAACCCACCTACCTCTTCAAGCCCAGTCCTCAGGTAAAACCTGTCCTAGACTCTTCCCAACAGTGAGAAAGTGAGGCTGGGTTTAGATGTGTTGGCTTCCTCCCACTCACAGGACAAGTCTGCATTTCCCACCGTCCCACCCGTACACGACACTGCTCTGGTTTCAGTTGCCAGAATAGGTATAAGTAAGCACTGTGTGACAAGCGTGTCTGCTATGCTGCTGATCACATGTAATGACACTGCAATTTATCTCTGATGGGTGAATACAGTCTCCCTGACATGGCTGGACAAGGACATACATCGTTCTTTATCGAGGGCCCCTCCTGGGCTTTGACTAGAGCATGGTAAAGAAAGTTAAAGCATGTACTGATCTTAATGTAGTTAAACCCACTCTGTTCCCTAAGGAGAAAGTAAAAGTATGTCAAAAAGGTGAGACCAAATCGAGAACAAGTGCTTGGAAGAGAAGTCTTCAGTCCCTCATCTGACTTCTGAGAGTCATTTTGCTCAATGATATTTATGGTATATTAAAAACTATCAAAGAATGAACACTGGTCAACATGAGTAGCTGCTTACCAGAGCGTCAAACACAAGGAAGTCGTACGTCTCATTGTCTGACATTTCCATCATTATGTTAAAAAGTGCGTCTAGTGTATCCTGTAAAAACTGAAGGTGAGACCAACAGAGAGGTTATTTTATTTCCAACCGGCTACACATTATAGAAAAAAATAATGGGAGTCACTAGGTTTTATAAAATAGATATGAGACTATTCTAATACTATTACTTTTGTAAGACTGGCACACTGGCTTAGCCATGTAGATACTAAGTTTTGGATTTCCAGTTGGTTTAGCGGAAGTCGGTGAACGAATGACACAGTATACTTGTGACTTTGGACACATAAGACATATGGACATACCTTAACAATCTCTCCTCCATCCACTTCCATTAGCTTTTTCAGGTTGTGCTTAATGTTCTGAGAATTGGAACGCCAGTTTAGTAAGCCTAGAAGGTCCACTGGGGAAGAAGGAATACAAACCACAGACATTAGAAGTCATAGCTACAGAATTTTCTAGAAAAGATAAGTGCTACTAGGCCGGGGAGATGGCTCAGGGGGTGAAAGTGGTTGCCACGCAAGTATAAAGACTTGAATTCAGATCTCTAGAACCCAATCTAGCTAGCTGCAGTAGAACATGTCTGTAGTCCCTGCCTCTCTGGTGCTCCATACGGTGAGCCAGCCTGGTATTTACACAATAAAAAACATGAGATCCTGTTACAAATCTGAAGATGTTCTCTGACCTCTACATGTGCACTGAGGCACATGTCTGCCCGCACACACACATCTCATATGCACACAAAGATTTTAAAAAGTTAATCGTTCTTAATAGTATCTAATTTGCCGAGTGGGGTAATGCACTTGCCGGATGTGGTGATGTAGGCCTTTAATCACGGTTCTTGGGAAGCAGAGGCAGGCAGATCTCTGAGTGTGAGGACAGCCTGGTCTCCAGAGTGAGTTCCAGGACAACCAGGGCTACCCAGAGAAACTGGTCTTGAAAAATGAAAAATCAAGATCAAAACCAAAACACCCAAAACAACAACAAAAACAAAAACAAAAACCAAAAACTCACTACTTTAAGAAGTACCTTGGGTGTTATTGCAAATTTTGCAATGTATTAGTTCTCATTTAAATCAGAGAAAATCTTGTGATCCTCTTTAGTCCCTCAAAGGGGGATAAAAAACAATCAGTAAGTAATCTACAAAAGCATAAAATGACGGACAGGAACTCATGTTTCTCAAATGATGACCTCATCATTGTGAAAGTCAACTTAGGAAGCACTCCTAACGAACCTCCCAGGATCCAGCTTCCTCCTGCCCTATGGTTATCCATGCTTGGGCAGATTCCCAGGGAAGGGACAGCATCCAGATACATTGGTGCCCTCTGAGGTCACTACTGTACTGTAGCAGGTTTTCAGAGGAGGAAAACAGGCTTCATGACACTAAATGGCTTGCTTTAGGACTCGAGACTACTGAGTGGCAGCAGGAGAGGGGTTTAACTAGCTCCATCTGATTCTAATCGTGGCAGGTCAACAAATGCACACACAAATGCGCAAATGGCTTTCATGATTAGACTTCCTCCGGCATCGCTTACTCCACGTGTGCAAATATTTTTTAAAAAAATCTGAAATCCCAAGTGTTCCTAGTTCCAAATATTTTAGATAGGGGATATTCGACGTGCACTAGTTGTCACTCTTGTTTAAAAGATGGGGAAACCAAGTCACAGGGAAGTCATCTGAGCTGTGACGGCCAGAGGTAATCTAGCTCCAACTAGCTTCCAAACACTGAAACAAAATCAGAAGCATGCACAGGGAGCAGGAAGCTTACCATGCCATTAGGTAGGTTGTAAAGCTCGGCATTCAGTAGCCACATACATTTCATTATTTAATTAAACTCTGAAATTTATATGGATTCCAACCAACAGCCATTTGGGCTGCTTCCAGTGTGCCCACATTGTAAATGTCAGAAAGCATTCACATGCGTAAGAGGTGATGCACAGCTCACTGGTGCCAGATCCAATTTCTGAGAGGAACACTCAGCCTCTGTGACTACTGTACTCTGTCGGCAGCACGTTAAGATTGTCACCCAGCCCCCGGCCCCACGGCCAGGCTAATGAGACCTGCCCAGTTTACTGTGTCTTCTAGGAATCTAAGAACACTTTCTGGCTTAAGTGAGTCTACCGTCCCACGTGGATGAGCGCCGAACTCAAGTCGGTTGAGTCCAGCCTTGAGGCCAAGTTGAAACACCATCCACAACTCTCTAGCAAGCCAGAATGTGTCAAAACCAACCCTAGGAGTACTGACTCCTAAACAACAACCAGGATCTGAGTCTTGAGTGTGCCTTCTTCTCTCTGCCGTGCACCATCCCTAAGACAATGTTCCTGTCCCTCTCTGCCCCAACCCACCCTCCCACTAACAGGCCTGATCCTGTGAGCGCAGGCCACCTCAGACGGACCTGGAAGGTAGGACCCCTGGGCAGTAAATACAGGGCTCCCTGGTCAGCAGGGCTCCTTCCCTGTAGCACAGGTTAACCGTGTAACTGCCGCTGTTGTCAAACGCCATGTTAAATGTAAGAGCTTGGAAGTTTGACAAGAAACAAAATGGAGCCTCGTTTATAAACTATGCTGCTGATTTCATGGAAAACTACCGACTTCCTGGAGCAATGGAAGGGGGAAGACTAGGAGAAACGGGAACTCGACTGGGTGTGGGGGTTCATACCTGTACACCCAGCAACTAGAAAGCTGAGGCAGGAGGATCACTACGAGTTCTAAACAACCTGGGCTACATAGTGAGACCCTGCCTCAAAAAAACGTAACAGAAACAAGCGAGCAAAGGAACGGTGACATTAATCCATGTTCTCTGCCACCTGTGTTCGGAAGAGATTGACTACAGCCAGAATCTGCCCCTCTCGGTTCCTGTCTATTACTAAAACCAACAAGGTGCTCAGCATTTCCTTTAAGTCCTTAAAGGAGGGTAATCTGAGATTTCTGAATTCCACATAGCCGTGAATATGCTTAGGTTTTATGATATGAAAATGCACTTGCGACAGCTAATTACTTTAATCATCAGCTAGACAGGATCTAGAACCACCTAGGAGACCAACCTCTGGGCATACATGTCTATGAGGGAGTTTCTAGGTTGTGCTAATGGAGGTGGGGAGCCCCACTTAAAATGTGTGCGGTAAGCAGAAAGGGCACTGAACAGCAAATCGTATTCATAACATTCTCCTCCCTGACTGTGTGACCGGAACCGGTCCATGCTCTTCTGCCGTCCCCCACTGTGACGGGCTGTCCCTGTGAACCGGGCCAAAGGAAAACTTTCCTCACTCAAACTGCTTCTGTCAAGCACTGTATCACGGCACCTGGAAAGGTAACTTACACAGCACGGCCGAGCATCGTTGGAGGAGCAACATCCTGCCTGAAGACCCGGCACCACCTGGTCTGGTATCCCGAGTCTAACCAGGGAGCTGAGGAGGACCAGACCAGGAGCTTCCGTGTCCATGTGGTCCCCACACCTACCATTTTGGGTGAGCTTTGTGGAGCAGATGAGAGTGGCGATCTGAAAACTGTCCTTCGTGCTGTCTTTGCTGGGTGTGAAGGCGGATGGGTTTTTGGATGCTTGGAGTTCTTTTTCTTCCAGCTCTGCTTTGGTCCCAGGCAGAGTCAGATAGTGTTTAGCATCTTCCATTTTCTTATTATCACCCTGAAAGGGAAGTGAGTTAGAAAAACTAGAATCAGGGCAATATCTCTCACATGATAGTAAAAAATACCCTCCCCCAAAAGAACATGATCATTCTTAGTGGATGTGAGACTTTATCAAATTCTATTTATAATCCCCTATAATTCAGACATTATCTTCCTATAGAATTTGCAGAAGTAACTTTATCATGGAAAATAATATAGTAAACTGTGAAGTAGAAATAAGCATATCCTATTCTCTGTCACAAGTAAATTACATACATTACAGAATAAGGTTGAGTTTGATTCTCTTGAACTTATAAATGGTCACAATGTACACTTTATTGGTCCAATGGAGAAAGAAGTAGCTCTGTACAGATTCTGAAACTACTCACAAGACTAAATAGATGCTAAGGAAAGAAAATGTTCATTGATCAGGCCCAACTCAGGCTAGACGCCTACTAGGCATCAGCCGCCCTCTGCCAGCTATTACTGGGGAAATGAGATCTCCCAGCATGCACTTCAAACTCTAAAACCTCAGTAGGTTTAGGGCTCGGAACAGTGTGCAGAGAATAGACACAAAACAGGAAAAGTAGCAAGGACCAGACAGTAAGGAAATGGTACCCAGGCAACAATGATTCAAAAAGCCACATCCTATGATACCCGCCAGGTTCTAACCCAGGCATACCTCTGCAGTGTCTGTGCCACTTGAATGACAGAGAGCAGAAGCAACAGCCCTGCCCTTCACTAACCAGAACCCAGGCACACCTTCTGCCCTTCGGTGGGATACTCCTGGAACACCCAGTCGTCATGCAGCTCACTCTGCTGTGAGAGAGCCGTAAAGTCACTAAGGGGTGACCTGGAGCCCTTTAGACTAAAGAGGGCAGACTTGTGTGCCTTTCAGTAGACTTCTGAAGTTTTTACACTTAAATCTGAAAGGAGCCTGAAAAGCCACATTGAAAGGGAACAGTGGTACATGAAGCCATTCTGAAGTCTAGTTCTACGAGCATCACCTTGTACACCACCAGGTCGTGCCTCCCATCCTGCAGCGTGGTACCGTTTGCGTTCATCAGTTTCACAAAGGACACCCCAAAGGCTCGCTCTGATTTATCTCTGGCTGAAAAGATAGAAATACCTGCCTGAGCCATGTGGGTAGACAATGGGAGGTGACGGCGACGGCAGTTAATTTCATGTTCACTCTGGGGTGTGATGTTCAACCACAGTGTATTCAACACAGGTCAACAGTGAGCTTGTTTATGTCACAGCTGCCCCCAAACTGAGAGTGTCTTATATTTCACAGAGGGTATGTTTTCTGTATTGCCTGATGTATGAGGCCACCATCTACTGAGTCATCTACACCAGAACAGTGGTGCCGACCAATCTCAGCCCTGTCAATCAATGGCATGTCCAACATGTCGATGTAGTCTGACCCCTTTCTCTCTCCATGTTGTTTCTACCCAAGGCCCAGACATACTCTCCACCACATCTGTTACCTCCACAAACCCTTCCTTCTATCCTCACACCTTTTCACACAGTAGGAAAGAGAACTCCCAAATCAAACTCATTCATGGCAATTCCCCTGCCTCAAACCCTTTAATGAAGTTAGGTGTGTGACTCATACTCATAACTCCAGCTACTTGAGAGACTGAGGCAGAAAGAATTCGAGTTTGAGGCCACCCTGGACTATATATCAAGACTCTCTCTGAAAAATACACAGCAACAAAAGTACGGGGCAGGGGATGTACCTCAGTGGTAGAGCACAGATCTGTCATGCTCAGAGCTGTGGGTTCAGTCTCCAGCATTCAGAAAAAGGAAAACAAATCACTGTTCTATTTTCCTGAAACCTATGAATGCTGAGCTAAATTTGTCAAGTATCTATTTTTCAGGTATCCACGTTCAAAAAGCATGCCAGGAACCAGTACATCTCTGAATGGAAATGTGCCATAGCCCTGCTAATACTTACATTCTTGAGATGACCTGTGTCGGAAGGTAAATCTTATGTGGCAGCGTGTGACCTCCTCGATGGCAATGAAGACCTGCAGAAAGGGGAGGAGTGAGAAGGCAAGGCTCACTTGGAATCATTTCTCTTAACTGCAGTGCACATTCTTTGGTCCTGGACCATATATGTTTGCATGGTATGGTGTGAGGTCTTGACTCTCCATATCTTTTGCACTGTTCAAAATCAGGATAATTAGTATATCTGCTGCTTTAAGCTTTTACCCTTTGCTTAGGGTGGTTATATCCAAAATCCTCCATCTTAATTTTTCTGAGAGAAAGAGACTTTAGATTTGGCTTTTGTATCTTATCCTAGCACACGTTCCTTCAGAGACTCAAAGCTTGCTAGCAGGGCCCCCTCCCTTCTCACAACCACTCCCAAGCCAAAAGCACCTCAGAGGGAGACCACTCTGCTGTTTACCATAGTTTCAGGGTTTAGACACATGATGCACCTGGCATCCAGAGGGATGGATAGGATCTAGATTTTGAGGTCTATGTAGGACCCTTCCAACGGGAAGTTGCATGCAGATATGGTGATAACTAGTATCTATAAGAGAAGAAAAGATAGAATACCAGCGTGGGGATGTTCTCTGACAGTAGAAGATAGTGCAACAGCATTGGTATGTCTATTAGTTTGAGTTCTCTAGAGTCGCTAAAAACACATTTCTGAGGAGCTCACAATGCCCGAGATAAGTAGCTTTAAAAGCCACAATACAGCCAGAAGCAGTGGTACGCACTTTCAGTCGAAGCACTTGGGAGGTAGAGGCAGGTGAGTCTCTGAGCTCCAGGGAAGCCTGAACTTTATGGCAAGTTCTAGGACAGCCAGAGTTTACAGAGTGAGAAACTGTCTTTTTCTTTTAAAAAGCACAATATAAACTCACATGGATTATTACACCATAAAAAACAGATTACAGAAGAATGTAAAAAAGTAATTGCTACCCAACTGAGATATGAGGACGATGTGTTGGTTTGTGGATTTTCTGCTTAGGACCCCGCCGATGCTGACAATGGGGGCTGCAGCAGCCCAGCATTGAGAGATGACCTGTTTTAGGTTGACCCCGAGGTGCTCCCAGATTTGGGGAGCTACTTCTCCTCCCAGGGTCTGCTGCCTCTTCAGAAAGAGGTCATAGCAATGGCCGCCTGTCTAGTTCTAAGGCCACTGTGAGCCCACAGGGGATGCTGGATCTGAAAGTACCTTACAATTCACAAAAGCCTTCCTTATACCAAGAGACCCAGAACACTTAGGCAGGAGCCAACAAGAACATGTTGGGAAGCTGATGACGGAGTGGGAACATCTTAGCTTGTCTGCAGCATCTTGGCAGCTCACTGCCTTACTATAGCCACAAGCTTTTCTGTTCCAGTCTCTATACATTTGTGAACGAGAATACTCAGTCAGAATGCTGGGCTTTGTAAAAGATGCTCTAAAGACCTCTTAACTACTGGTTCAGCTTTTGAAAAAAAATTAGTTTCTTTGAGAATCTCACACATTATATTTTGATTATACCCCTCTCACTCCACCCCATCCTCGGTTCATTCCTTTCTACAAATGATCTGAAACTTGCAGATATGATAAGAATGATCTGGGGTTTAAAAAGTGGACAGGGATCTAAACAAGGGTCAACAGCTGAAGGAGTTAAAGAGTTCTCACCTTGACCGTCTCGTACCAACAGGGTTGCTTGACCTGGTAATACACCACTGACTTGTACTCTGAGACGCCTTCGTACCCAGCACCGGGATGAATGGCTTTCTTTAATTGGAAAGACACAGTTAGGAGATGATACGAGGTCATGAAAAATACGGCAGCAGAAAAAGGTTTCTGAATGTACAGCCTCCAAAAATTAACTCAAAGTCAGAGGCATGGTGGCTTTGAGAAGCCTACCAGCAGCCATCCACACTGTACTGGGAGACTTCACTGTGGCAGCAAATGTACACTGTACCCAGCCAGCAGTCATGCCACATAAGGTCAACAAACGCCACCTCGGTCCCCTTAGCCCCAAGTACTGCAGGCCACGAGCTGCAGGGTCTTTTATGTACGTTTTTCTGCCTTTAAAGAAACATAATGTTTGAATTATGGACAACAAGGACTGAACATTTGGAGAGCATCACTCCAGGATGTCTAGACAAGCTTCAGGAGCCAACACTTTGACTTGTACATTCCAAAGCAATTAGGTGGAGGTGGCAGAGGCTTCCAGTGGCCACCTGGTGCCTCCCAAATCTCTCAAGTCAAAATCAAGATGTCCAGAAAGCTGCCAGAGGCAGAGAAACTCCAGATTGGAAGCCAGGAGAGTTGGGTCCCTTCGGCTCGGTCTTTAACGTCTGCAATTCCAGACAAAAGAACTCTACCCTGGGTACAAGTTCCTAATGACTAACACTGGGCATCAGCACTAGCTGGCCTACACCAAGGATGCCTTTAGTGTCACAGTGCTCCTTCAGCTAGGTGTCCACTGGCTCCACTGGCCCAGGTGATGGCAGTGGGCCTGTCAAGGCCTTTGGGACACCTCTGCCATGGCGCTCAAGCTTAGAATAGCCACACCACTTCAAAATGTCAAAAAGCCTGAGATCCTAAAGTTTTAGTGGTCCGTAATATCTCTGAGCAGAGAGAATATAAAAATATATCTGAATAGCCCCAGGATTAAAAATAGCCACTGGAAAAAATAGGTTTATTAGATTTTTTTATATATTTTTTCCATATGAGAAAGTATTGAGCATTCTGATGTATGCCTGTGATCCCAAAGTAAGAACAACACCCCAGAAAAGAAGAACACCCGATATGGGGATATTGACAGGAAGTTGGGCCAGCAGTCAGCTGCTACCACAGAGTAGGTGTGAGGCGATGAGATTTGTGGCGGATGCTACGTACCTCTAAAAGGTTGCCTTCCTCATCAAACACAGACATGGTCACCTCCACGTTCTTAGGTGTCTTCTTCTTTCCCTTGTCAAACTCCCCATGGATCAGGGTGACATAAATATCATTCCGGACATCCCCTATAACACGACGAGCCTCCCGTGAGTGCTACTGAGGAAAACTCACATCAAAGTTCCTCGACCCAACACACACAAGATAATCCAAATGTGTAACGGTCCGCTTGTAATGGACTGCTTGTTCCACAGAAGTCTTTTGACTGCTCTCCCAGTCCACCCCTCACTACATACCAAGGTGTCTCTGATGTGCACTCTGTGCAAACATTAAATTATTGTCACTAGTGTGCACACACATAGCACTTGCCACAGCATGAGCATAGGGGTCAGAGGATGACGTCTCTGGAGGCAGTTTACCCCTTCCACCGCTTCTACTGCTGCCCGGCATTCACACACTCCCAAACGCTTCTCCTGTCCCTTACCTTGCTGCAGGAGTGCAGGGATTACAGCTATGAGCATCCACACCTCTTTTTTTTTTTAATGTGGGTTCTGCAGATCACCCAGGTTGTATGGTAAGAGTTTCTATCTACTAAGCCACCTCAGGGATCCAATTCTTTTCAATAATAATTCTTTGTTACATTTAGGATCCGTGTCTAATAATAAGCATATATTAGATATTGCTAGGCTGTCCAGTAGGTTTTTAATAGTGTCTTTCAGGTTTCTTGTTTGTTCAGCTAGCTAGATATGGGCGTGGTTCCTGAGGAGACCCAACCCAGGAACACCAGCTTTGTACTCACAGACAGGCGTACTGTGAACATTGAGAAAGAGCTAATTGGTTAAAAATGAAATAAAAGAGTGATCTAGCAGGGGTGTAAGAGATGGCAGGAGTCTTGATGGAGGAAGTAGAAGTCTAGATGACTTAAAGTGTGAAGAAGTCTTGATGCTAAAGATGGGGACCAAAGACAATTTTCCCCAAGCCTAGTATATCTGTAGTTAGTGAAAAGAGCTTTGTGATGGATGAAGCCGCTCTTCTAAGAAGGTACAACAGCCTTCCTTTATGGAAATGTTTATTCATCTATTCTGAGCATCCATTAAAACACCCTCATTCTCAGGTAATGTGTGTGTAGAAAACTACCACTGCCCCTTAACTTCCTGAAGGTGAGAAAAGATCCAATTAGTTGCAAAAAAATCTGTTCTCAGATGGAAAGATCTCCCATGCTCATGGATTGGCAGGACTAACATAGTCAAAATGGCCATCCTGCCAAAATCAATCTACAGATTCAATGCAATCCCCATCAAAATTCCAACCCAATTCTTCAGAGTTAGAAAGGGCAATTTGCAAATTCAACTGGAATAATAAAAAACCTAGGATAGCAAAAACCATTCTCAACAATAAAAGAACCTCTGGTGGAATCACCATGCCTGACCTTAAGCTGTACTACAGAGCAATTGTGATAAAAACTGCATGGTACTGGTACAGCGACAGACATGTAGATCAATGGAATAGAATTGAAGATCCAGAAATGAATCCACATACCTATGGTCACTTGATTTTTGACAAGGGAGCTAAAACCATCCAATGGAAAAAAGACAGCATTTTCAACAAATGGTGCTGGCACAACTGGCAGCTATCATGTAGAAGAATGAGAATTGATCCATTCTTATCTCCTTGTACAAAGCTCAAAGACCTCCACATAAAACCAGAGACACTGAAATTGATAGAGGAGAAAGTGGGGAAAAGCCTCGAAGATATGGGCACAGGGAAAAAATTTCAACAGAACACCAATGGCTTGTGCTGTAAAATCAAGAATTGACAAATGGGACCTCATAAAATTGCAAAGCTTCTGTGAGGCAAAAGAAACTGCCAACAAGACAAAAAGGCCACCGACAGATTGGGAAAGGAATTTTATCAATCCTAAATCTGATAGAGGACTAATATCCAATATATACAAAGAGCTCAGGAAGCTAGACTCCAGAAATTCAAATAACCCCATTAAAAAATGGGGTACAGAGCTAAACAAAGAATTCCCAACTGAGGAATACCGAATGGCTGAGAAACACCTGAAAAAATGTTCAACATCCTTAGTCATCAGGGAAATGCAAATCAAAACAACCCTGAGATTCCATCTCACTCCAGTCAGAATGGCTAAGATTAAAAATTCAAGTTACAGCAGATGCTGGCGAGGTTGTGGAGAAAGAGAACACTCCTCCATTGCTAGTGGAAGCTTGTACAACCACTCTGGAAATCAGTCTGGCGGTTCCTCAGAAAATTGGACATAGTACTACCAGAGGACCCAGCAATAGCTCTTCTGGGCATATACCCAGAAGATCTTCCAACTGGTAATAAGGACACATGCTCCACTATGTTCATAGCAGCCTTATTTATAATAGCCAGAAGCTGGAAAGAACCCAGATGTCCCTCAGTAGAGGAATGGATACAGAAACTGTGGTACATTTACACAATGGAGTACTACTCAGCTATTAAAAACAATGAATTTATGAAATTCTTGGGCAAATGGATGTATCTGGAGGATATCATCCTTAGTGAGGTAATCCAATCACAAAAGAAGTCACTAGATATGCACTCACTGATAAGCGGATATTAGCCCAGAAACTTAGAATACCCAAGATACATTTTGCAAAACACAAGACAACCAAGAAGGAAAACCATCGTGTGGATACTTCATTCCTCCTTAGAATAAGGAACAAAATACCCATGAAAGGATATAGATACAGAGACAAAATTTAAAGCTAAGATGAAAGGATGGACTATCCAGAGACTACCCCATCCGGGGATCCATCCCATCATCAGCCACCAAACCCAGATACTAATGCACATGCCAACAAGAGTCTGCTGAAGGGATCCTGATATAGTGGCCTCTTGTGAGACTATGCCAGTGCCTGGCAAACACAGAAGTGGATGCTCACAGTCAGCTATTGGATGGAACACAGGGCTCCCAATGGAAGAGCTAGAGAAAGTACCCAAGGAGCTGAAGGGGGCTGCAACCCTGTAGGTAGAACAACAATATGAACTAACCAGTATCCCCTGAGCTCGTGTCTCTAGCTGCATATGTAGCAGAAGATGGCCTAATCGGCCATCATTGGGAAGAGAGGCCCCTTGGTCTTGTAAACTTTATATGACCCAGCACAGGGGAAGGCCAGGGCCAAGAAGTGGGAGTGGGTGGGTAGGGGAGCAGGGGCGATGGGGGGGTATAGGGAACTTTCAGGATAGCATTTGAAATGTAAATAAAGAACATAATAATAATAATAATAATAATAATAATAATAATAATAATATGATTTTAAAAAACCTGTTCTCATGCAGTACATGGCAAGTTGGTTTTCTAGAGTTTTTCAAATGTTATGTGGCCTGCTGTCCACAAGTCTCATCAATTAGTTTGCATGAATATTCATCAACTTCCTCAGAATATGACTCCCTTTGTCTCCCGCAGATATTAGAGAATTAAATGGGAGACGTTGGTGAATTCAGGAATGTGACTGTCGGTCCCCAACATGGCAAGAAAGAGAGCAGAGCAAGAATGAGGACCATGAGGAACGGGATGAGTAACATGCAGTCAGAGCTCAGAGGACAAAAACAGGGTCTTGCAGAGATGGAGCTGAGCAGAGAGACCCAACACAGAAGGTGACAAGAGGAGCAAGACACTTGTCAATTAAGTAGTCTCCTGGACAGAAGACCCTGGGCTACCGGTTGTTTCCTGAGAAGGAAGTCCAGTTGGGGGAAACATCTGTGGAGCAGGATGGGAAAGAGGGAGTGACCTAGGGATGCTAAGATGCTCAGAGGCGTTTTCTTGGCCCTGCCTAATGAGCAGTCTTTGAGGGTGCTGCAACTCTGTCACCAGTTTCTTGATGCCACTAGCCCTAAATGATGTCATCTTAGGGACTCAACTGTCCAAGCAGAGGTAATCCTTTCTTCCGACATGGCAAAGAAATACAAAAGGGAACTGGAGCAAAGTGTATACCTGGCAGGATTATTTCTGGAAAGCCCATTTTCCGTGCTATTGCTGTTGATCTGTCTACCAGGTGTGAAAAGTTCTTCTGCACCTGTGTGAGGTCACCTGGCAGTAACTTTAAGGACACCCAAAGACCTGTAAGGGGAAAAAAGGGACAAGCTTACAGTTCTCTGTATAATCTCTGCAACACAGTCGTAGACACTTATGTGAGACAAACCAGACACCTCAAATAAACATGTAATGCTCCCTGGGTAACATTGTTTCCATGATGCGTCCTTCAGACTCACAGGAGGCCTCCTTATCTGAGAAATCATCAGATAATCATGACTTCGGTGGAGAACAAAAACATTAAAGATTATCCCAACTGATACCAAAGTATGTTTGCTCTAAGTATAAGATCATGTGGTTGTGGTGCCAGAAATAATACAGACGTTATTGGAAACCGTTACATACATACAACATGGAAATTTAATTAGGGATGTCAGAGGCAGGGCAAATCATGAAAAAAAGAAATGAATGTCAGGGCCTAGAGAGATGGTGCAATGATTAAGACCTCTTGCTGCTCTTCCAGGGGACCTAAGTTTGAATTGCACGCCAGTGTTGGGCAGCTCATAATTGTTTGTAACCCCAAAGGAACCCGGTACCTCTCTTCTGGTCTCTGTGGGCATGCACACATGTGGCAGATACTCAAACACACAAACATATACATTTTCTTGGTACTTAAAACAGAAGCAACGTAATGTTTTATATTTTAATTAAGATAAGTTGCTAATAAAGAAATAAATAGGGCAAGAGAATATTGAAAGGAAAAAAGTGAATAGCTGTTAAATCTCTGAAAACTACAGGATTTATTTGTTAGCATCAGGACACTCCAAGGCCTGGCCCAACCATGTGACACGAGACCTGCGTTGCCAGGACAACGACCCTCAATCCCACAACTCACCTGGCTCAGTCCCCACCCTCATTGGTGTGATGTCACTCTCCGTATAAATTAGGGGATCACCCCCTCCTCACTCTCTTCTCCTCCTCTCTTCACCCCTCTTAGCTCTTCTTCTCTTCCCCCTTGCCCCCTCTTCTTCTCTTCTCTTTCTCTTTCTCCTCTTTCTCTCTCCTCTTCTCTGCTCTTCTACTCGCTTCGCCGCCCCACCCCATCCCTGCTTAATAAACCTCTCTCACATGGAATCACCTTGGTGTGGTCTGCTGTTTGATTTATCCGCCCAAAACATAAAATTATTTATTTTTACTTTATGGGTACGAGTGTTTTGCTTGCAATCATGTATGTCCATGTACTACATGATGCTTGGTGACCCAGCAGAAGGACCATCAGCCCTCCTGGCACTGGAGTTAGACTGTGTGAGCTGTAGTGTGAGTACTGGGAACTAAACTCAGGTTCTCTGCAAGAACAGAAAGTATTCTTAATTCCTCTCCAAACCCTGAATTAGTCCCTTCTTAAACTAAAGAAACAAATTCTAAGTGCAAAAAGTAAGTATCAATATACAAATTGAAATATGAAAAGTCACAAAGTGATGCTGGTGATAAAGAAAGAGCCTCACAAAGAAATCTGAAATGAATACACATTCACAGAGAAGCAGAAGGTCATCGACGTTCTATAAAACAAAAACTGGAAAAAATGTATTTTAAAGAAGACAGAAGAATAATTATCTGTTGGGGTTGGTCTGATGCTGCTACATAGTCAAATGCTAAATACTAGCCCCCAAGATCTGGTTGCCCTAAGAAGAAAAAATTCTCCTGTACACCAGCATTTGTTGTACAGAGCTTGCTTCCCCGAGTTAATTGGTCCATAAAAGGCAAAAAAAAGCCTGTGACTGGGCAGTAGAGAGAGAAAGATGGGACTTGATGATCAGTAAAGGGTCTCAGGAGAGACCAGAAGGGGAAGGACAGGAGGGATCAGGATAGGCCATGAGAGAAGATGGACCATGAACGTGTAGCCAGGGGAAACAGCAAGTATCAAGGGGCATATGGCGGAGATGTAAGTTTGAACAGCTTCAAACCTGCCCAATGTAGGCTTACAGCTTGTAAATAAGACATAAGGATTGTGTGTCTTTTATATGGGCTAGCTAGAATATATAATTTCTTTTTTCTTTTTGTTTTGTTTTTTTGTTTTTTTTTTTTGTTTGTTTTTTTCGAGACAGGGTTTCTCTGTGTAATCGCCCTGGCTGTCCTGGAACTCACTCTGTAGACCAGGCTGGCCTCGAACTCAGAAATCCGCATGCCTCTGCCTCCCGAGTGCTGGGATTAAAGGCGTGTGCCACCACGCCTGGCATATAATTTCTTATTACAATGATCTTCCTTAAAAAAAATCTGAGATGGTAGGAAATTCATGTATCTCTTAGACAATCCAGACTTGAGGTGATTATTTAAATACATAAGGACCACTGTCTACTTGCCACCTTTCAGACAGGAGAGAACATGCAGCATGAACACTTGGCACCCAGGACAGGCAGCACAGCCATCCAAGTTGAAGCTTGTTCCCGACACTGACCCAGAAGTCCTACCACTGGGAGTTCCTATGCAGCGGTTCTAAATTCATAGAAAGCTTCAGTACTGAAAGACTCACAGCAGGGTGGCTTACATTTACAGCACTAAGCAGCTAGAAAACTCCGTGAGTAGGTACCTGCTCAAGGAACTGGACCTCACACCTTCCTCATCAGGCTAGATGGCAAAATGCAGTCACTGTGGTTAAGTTCCATAGCTTTCAAAGGAAACTAAACGGTTATCTGGCCTTCTGAGGTACCAGGAGAGAAAGATAATGTCCAGATGTCCTTAAAAGGCTCCTGCAAGCCACAGGATGCTGCTTGCTGTGTTTCAGTCCTGACATTAAAAATAATATGATTGGTTTTCTTACTGCCCCAAACCAACTGTTCTTTACCTTTTCCTTCCTCCCTCCCTCCCTTCCTCCCTCACTCCGTCCCCTCTTCCTGTCTGTCCATCCATCGGTCCTTCCTTCCTTCTCCTTCTCTGTCTATAAACCCATGCTTTCCTGCTCAGCATCACAGAAAACTAATCTTACTTTTATGGAAAGCAGTATTGTTCAGCTGTCAAAGAGAAACAAAATCTAATCAAAATATTTAAATTAAATTTGCTATAAATTTGGCTTTGAGCATTTTTAAACATGAGAATGTTATACAACCACACAAATAAAGAGATATTTGTGCCGAATAAAAAGACAACTGAAAAGGGCTTTTTCTGTTTCAGAGCAAGAAAGGAATGGCATTGTTTTCCATTCTGTTCCAAAAAGGAAATCATATGTAAAATGTAATCTCATTAGTATAAGAATGTTCTACTCTAATCAAAATTATAACCTTAAGCTAAAGGATCTAAAGAGCCGGGAGAGGGGAGATGGCTGTGAATGTGAAGCTCTTGCTGCACAAGCCCAAAGACTTGAGTGTAGACCCCAGCACCCGTATGACTCCTGGTAGGCATGAAGGCTCACTATATGTCCAGTGTTCAAAAGGTAGAGACAGCGGATTTCCAGACTAAGCTAGATCCATTAGTGAACTAGTGGGACTTAAGCCTACACATGTGTACCCTTCCTCCGAGTGCCCATTCAGATGTAAACATGCATACAAACGTATATGAAGGGGGGGGGTAGTTATTTGTGTTTAGATTCTCTTTGCTCCTCTCTCTTTCTACCTGAATAACTGTGAACACCCTGAAAAGTCTGTTTCCCTGCTTGCTTTCATTTTAAACAGTGTCGTAGGGCAGTCATGAAAAGAGGTGGCACCACTTCGAGAGCCTTTCAAGTCTGGCTGCCTCCTTGGCACTTGAATTTTAATGCCGTGACTATTATTCCTTACTATTTGAATTTTGAAACATCTTCACAGGAATTTCTCTTAGCTGAAGCTATCAAAAGACAGGTACACGCAAGTTCCAGAGAAGATACACAAGTTCTGCAAGGTAGCCTACAAGTTCACACCAACAGATACTTGGACCGTTCTGTCTCTTTCGAGTTTCGGAAAACACACCCAAGGGGTAAGTTTATTGGGGACACACTACATATGCACTCCTGAGTCACTCTCTGTTGGCACATTTACTTTGAGGAGTTACCACTGGGAAGAGAGGACAGAAAAACAGTCTCGTGGGGGAAAAAGTATGTTCCATAGAACTTACAAACTCAACCCTGATCCCACTAGAAAAGGTGAAGGTTTTAGATCTTCAACGGGAGATATCTGAGAAGGGCAGTGTCCAGGGGAGGCTGCATGGTGTCACAGTGGATGGTGAAAGGGCAGGGACCTTGCTCTGCATGTTCCCTCTCCGGTCACCACCCAAAGTCCCCTCACCCAGGGCAGCCTGTGTACCTTGTCCTTTGTGATTCACTTCCTTTGCAGCTATGACTTTATTTAGGACCGAAGTGAGCGGCTCATTCTCTCCAATCACGTGGGAGGTTATCAAGGGGGACATGATGAGCTGTCTCTGGCGGATGTAGGTCTCCATGGCAATTCTGGGGAAGACAGAAGAGGTGAGGAGGAAGCCGGAAGTAGAGAAAAATCTCCAAAGTGTGATGTGAGAACATGGAAATACAAACACAAACCTCAGCAGAGGGCTCATGGGAAAACCACTGTTTTGGATTATGTTCCCGCATGGTCCCCCAACAGACCAGGCTAAAGTCAACATGGACCCGCTCACCACAGTGAAAATGCAGCAAGGCTTTGGTAAAGTAGAATAATCTATCTTCTAAGATCTCAAGATGGAGCAATAGCAGCTTAACCCCTCAAAGAGGCTGGCTTCAGCAAATATGCCAATGAAATTCCCTCAGAAAAGTTACCTACAGAAGTGACCTGAAGCTGACCTACCAGGTAGCTACCTTGTGTCTGTCTTCTGTCCCTGCCGTAAGAGCAATGAGTAATCCCATGTTTGCCTTCTGCTTCTGTCTATAAGCCAATCTCCTCTGCTTGGTTCTTGGGGGGGATGGAGGGGAGACACACATATTTTGCTTTATGGCATGCAATGTTGCCCAACACTTCTAATCTAGGATTGGACAACAGAATAGGAAATAAGGTCAACTAAGTAAATTGCTGTAATTTTGTCTCTGGAACTTTCTTCCCTTCATTCTTCCATTGATCATATATGTGTATATATGCATATATATATATATATATATATATATATACATACAAACATACATACAAACATACACACACACATATATATTTATGTGAATATCATATATATTGAGATTATAATTCCAACATTTTTCCCTTCGGTGTTCTCCCTCTAAGACCTCCCACATACCCCTCCTTGCTAGCTCTCCTTCAAACTCATGACCTGTTTCTTCACTAATTGTTATTGCATGCATATATGAATATCCTGTTCATTCCATAAAACACTTCCTGGATGTTTTCAAGGCTGACCATTTGGAACTGGAGGGACGGTCTGTGTGCCTTCCCTAGGGAAGAACAGCTCTCTGGCCCCCAGTTTTCCTCAGTTGCCTTTAGCTAGCTCTTTGTATAATGTTAAGGCCTTATAGGCTTTTGCTCGTCCACTTAGGCATGTCCATCAGTGTCGTCCCTGTTCAGCGCATGTTTGGATAGTCATGCCGACAAGGCTTTTAGGGGTGTGGCTCCTTATTTATTATGAGGAGACACAGTCTCACAGCAAACTCCCTGGTCCTCTGGCTCTTATGATCTTTCCACCTCCTCTTCTTAAACATGTCAGGGAAATGACAAGACAAAGAAAGTGGGGGTGGGTAACAATGGCCAAGTGTTAAACGATGAAGTTCAAGCCGATGACTAAGGAGAAGGTAAGCCGTTAAAGTCAGAGGTATTTAGACTTGGCTGCTTGGATGGGACAGAAGGACAAGCCAAAGGACAGGAGACCTGGCTCCCAAGACTAGCTCCACCTGACAGAATGCTCTACAGGATCCTACTCCCTAGAGGCCCACATCCACAGGGCCATTTGATAGGTAGATACAGTATGAATGGGGGATACTGCAAAGGTGTTTTGAGATACTCAATGACTTTAAATTTAGGATTGCAGTGGCCAATCAGCAAATGAGATCCAGTTAAATTACCACATCAGGTAAGGTCCACCGAGTGGGAGCCCAAAGGACCAAACACAGCCCCCATTCTCTTGAAGTTGCCACCACCAACTACATTATCATCCTATTGCCACACTATAGTCTTTGGTCTTCTCTGCCTACCAGACAGCTTTCTTTGTGTACATCCTTTTACCTGATGATAAAGCATACTGAACGTGGGGCTGGAAATGGGGGCGGGGGAGTTGTTTTCTATGAATGACTCTCCCCAGGTGGACTACAGAACTCACATATAAGTCACTGCAGCTTAGGGAAATAGGAGGACAGGCCTGGGGTTGCCAGGGGGAACATAACACCATTATACAGTGGTGTTTGCTGCATACTGGGTGGTAATCAAACTAGGGCTGGGCTCCTTGGGGATTTTAACAAAAGCACATGCTATTTATTCCACAGGACCATCTCAGAGTTTGCTGTTGCTGCATGGGTGGAGGTTTAGAAGTTGAACAGAAAGGCATGACACTGAAGGTAGAAGCTATCATAAAGGCAATATAAATAAAGGAATTCTTCAGATAGGTTTTTTAAACCTATGAATGCAGAACTTGATATGGTCTATATATGTATGTGCATACATGTATATACATGTGTGTGTGTATAATGATATCTGTCTCTATATAAAATGTTTATTTATTTATTTTTTAGACAACATCCCACTATGCTTCACAGGCTGGCTTCACATTCATAATCCTCCTGCCTCAGCTTTCTAAGTAACTGGGATTATAGACATCTGGTTTTTTTTTTCTTATTGTTTTTTTTTCTTATTGTTTTATTTTTTTCTTATTGTTGTTTTGTTTTGTTGTTGTTTGAAAATAGAGATGTGTGACTTTAAAACAGCTTTCCAGAGCTCAGTACCATGTATAGTTTCTATGGTCCTGTAGCATTTAAGATTTTAAGCTGTTCAATTTTCTGCTTCATTATTTGGAGTGTGTTGGTATACATCACGATGCAAGAGCTCCCTGATTTGTATTTCTTAACACTGAGCTAAGATTTAAAAGGCACTTCTCTTGTACAATTATGTCCTTCTGTCCATTTGCAATAGGATTTGTGTGTATGCGTAGTATAAATGGTACATTTTTATTTACGTGTATAAGTCTCAGTGAGTGTCTGTCACATGCATGGAGTTGCCTGCAGGGGCAGCAAGGGCACATCAGATCCTCTGGAATGACAGGTACTTATATCAATTCTGGAAAGTAAACGTCAGTCCTCTGGAGAAGCTGCTGGTGCTGTTAGCCACAAAGCCATCTTCCTAGCCCCATCATTTATATGTGGTTTTTAAAAGATCTTTTCACTCAAATATCCTGAGGCTGGCTTCTGGAAATCCATGTGTTCTATCAATCTGCAGTGTCCCATGCAAGTTAGATGAGACACTGTGCTGTAACTGGCACATAACCCCTGACAGGGGCCACTTCCAGAAACCTTTTGCCCTCTTCCTAGGCCACCATTATGTATACTGAATGCCAGAGCAGCCACAAGGCTCACACTAGAACTCGTCAAAGAGTTATGGGGATAAGATTTGTGTACTGCAGCCCCAAGTTGCATGGGTGGCTCCAGTTCCCGCAGCCCAGCATAGAACCTGGGGTCAACTTCCCGGCTGCCCTGTACTACCAGACTGTCTTCCCCAGTTCCTTGTAGGAACCCTTGTTTAGGTCCCTTACATACTCTTCTTGCCTAATCCCTTGTTACTATGAGTACAGTCCCTGGACCAGCACCATTAGCAACACTCAGAAGCTTGTCAGGTGCAGGCAGACCTAACTAGAGCAAATGCTGATTCTAACAAGATTGCCCTGACAAATGCATCATCCTGTCTGAGGAGACATGTGATGGTTAGTCAAACCTGTTCAACACAACAGAAAACAGATGCATTACGGCATCTCCCCTCTGACAGTCAGGTGACATCATCTCTGGATGCCGGTGCAGATGGATGTGTGCCCTTTATGTTATAGTCCTTCTACCGAGTTAGAAAATGTTCAGTTTACCCTCTTTGAGCCCAACATGAAGCCCCCTGAATAAAGTCTTCTGCAGAGGGGCCCAGATTACAGACTTCCAGCAGAACTATCTTTATGTATCCAGGAACAGAAAGGGGTCCCCCACCCCGCTCTGCTTCTCCAGTCATGCCCCACTTCAATGGCTAAGCTGTACCTCAGGTCACCCCGGATGAGTGGCAGATACTTACTGCTGAAAGGGGATAAAATGCTGCTTTTCTTCATCATCCACCTTCCCATGTACGATATCACTAATATCCATCACTAGGAGAGAGACAAATGTCATTAGAGACACTAATGGCTTCATGCCTCCCTGTGCTGTATAGAAGAGGCTGGTATCAGCAAACACAGAACGCCACAAGAAGAAAGGGACCAGGCACCAAGCAACAACTTACTATACCACACCCAGCAGGGCAACAAACCAAGAAAGGCTCAGATTTTCTATATCCAACCCTGCAGGACACACCTTCAAAACTCTGCAAGACTCGATTGCTATGTTCCTGGAAAACTTAGACATCATCATCATTATTACTATTATTATGATGATTATTGATAAGCCTTTACTGAAAGCCATAGAGAATTAAAATTTCTAGCAGGTCTGTCAGAAGAATTAAAGGTCTGGAGAGAAACTCAAGATGTGAAGTGGCCACCTGTGTCTTTGACTTGATATCTACACCAGCCTTAAGAGTATCACAGAATAGACTATCAGCAATTGCTCCCACTCCCCAACAGACCCACATCCCGGGAGTGTACTTCAGTAAAGCCAGGCTGTAAGCCTTCATTTTTCTCATTTATACAGCTATGAAGAGCCCCACCTTAAGGAATGGGAAGGGTTAACTTGCTGTTGGTCACAGGTTTTGGTTTTTGTTGTCTGTGTTTATTTGCTCTGTTTGTTCTGTTTTGGATGGGCTGGACTTAACCCATGGCCTAGCACATGCCAGGAAAATAAGGCCTACCACCAAGCCTACATCCACACAATTAGTTTTAAGTTTTTAGCAAAGCCAGGGTATAAATTAACAATGAGCACTTTAAATCACATAACCATTATGCCCAGCTACAGAGAGGACTAACATGCAAGCTGTAAAGCAGCTGGCTGAAGTGAGGCAAGGCCCTGGTAAGAGGGGAAACTGTGGTTAATGAATTACAGTCTGGCCATAAAACACATTAGCAATCCATTTCTCCACGTCCGAGATAGTATGTAGACAAAAGGAGTGAGTACTGAGAAACACAGTAATACCTAAAAGAACTCCAGACAATACAGTCTACCAGGCCAGGGAATAGTGCTGCCTGGAAGGGGCACACAGTAGGGCATCACAGGCTGCTTGCCGTTACCGCTAACAGGACTGTACCAAAAAATGCTGAGAAACCCATTTGTTAGGGGTCATCATCTGGTGACATGTAACTTTCATTAATGATCGTCATCAGGGTTAAGAATGAATTAGAATTCGTCTTCTCTGCATTCACTACCCAGATACACACAACCCCTTCACTCCCAGGCACACGTACATATACTAACACAGATAAGGAGATGGAAGCCTCAACATACATATGCCAACACAGAGAAGAAGACAAAAGCCTCAAGTTTAAGAGTTCGTTTCTTCGGCCTGTTACGAATGGCAGTGACTTCTAATACATCTTTCTTGTGTAGACAAAAAAATCCATTACCATTGCCATGTGGACGGCTAAATAAACCTGGCTGGGTTCCTTGTACCTTTTGAGATTCTACTTGAATACTTGATAAAGCTGCAATGCTGAGCAAGGTGGGACAGCACTTACCCAGACGCTCAGCCCTTGAAAAGCTGGGACAGGGGCATCTCTGTAAGTTCCAAGCCAGCCTGGGCTACAGACTGAAACTGTGTCTCAGGAAGTCAATAAAGAGCAATGCTGCTTCCCTAGACACTCCTTGAGCAGCAGGTTTCATGGGAACAGTCCAAAAGACATGGCACATGGTCATATAGGACAGGACGACCACCTCCTTATCCACAGAAGCCCCAGGGTTGGTTGAAGAACATGGAGCATTTGGCCTTGGTCCCAGGAACAAATTTTTGACATTTCATTGGTGACTTTCAAAAAGCATTACTGATTCAAATCCTAATAAAAGACCAAATATCTGTTCTTGAAATTTAAGAGGCTACAAAGATAGAAGACTGTGATGGTTTGTATATGGTCAGCCCAGGGAGTGGCACTATTAGAAGATGTGGCCCTGTTGGAGTAGGTGTGGCCTTGTGGGAGTAGGTGTGTCACTGTGGGGGTGGGATTTAAGACCCTCATCCTAGCTGTCTGGAAGCAAGTATTCTGCTAGCAGCCTTCAGATGAAGATGCAGAACTCTCAGCTCCTCCTGCACCATGCCTGCCTGGATTGAAGATCCAGACCCTAGCTGGGGAGGATCTTGTCCCCAAATCCCTATCTGCTATCTCCTAGAACACAGGATTTGGTTTCATTTCACTTCCTGGTGCCCCTTTAATACTTGAACCACATATTTTATATTTTTCCTTTTTAAGCTTGCTGAGCTTATTCAAAACATTCTTCATGAGCCTTAACTAAAGAATAAAGTCTCTGGTGGGCTTTTTTGAGACCTCCTTTGTCGATGAAACTAATCTAAGTCTCTTCACCTCAGCCTCAGGCAGACTCTTCAGACAAGGGCAAAATGTAGCCACATTCTTTAACAAAATACCACAAAAACAATTTCTAGGTCACATATTGAAATTCTCCACTGAAACCTCTTGGGCCAGGTCCGCACAGTTCAAATCACTCTCAGTAACAAAGTCTTCCATATTCCTACTAGGATGGCCTATTAAGCCACAGTTAAAGCATTCCACTGCTTTCAAAATCCAAGGTCCCCAAATCCACATTCTTCCAAACAAAAGCATGGTCAGGCCTATCACAGCAATACCCGAGTCCCTGGTACCAACTTCTGTATTAGTTAGGGTTTTACTGCTATGAACAGACACCATGACCAAGGCAAGTCTTATAAAGGACAACATTTAATTGGGGTTGGCTTACAGGTTCAGAGGTTCAGTCCATTATCATTAAGGCAGGAGCATGGCAGCATCCAGGCAGGCATAGTGCAGGAGAAGCTGAGAGTTCTACATCTTCATAATAAGGCTGCAAGCAGAATACTCACTTCCAAGCAGCTAGGATGAGGGTCTTAAAGCCCACACTCACAGTGACACATCTACTCCAACAAAGTCACACCTACTCCAACAGGGCCACATCTTCTAATAGTGCCACTCCCGACGATAGACAAACTATCACAAGGACTTCTTGGGACATCCTGAGGATTAATTGAAGCTAAGGACTCTCTTTGAAGACCCTTAGTGATACAAAGTCACCTTTGAGAAAGGAGTCTCCTCCTAAGCATGGAAAACACTTTGCAGTGAGTCCAAGTGCATCAGCAGAGCACCTGCTAGCAAGCAGTCCTACTATGTGTGAGACGTGGTGCTGGGCACAAAAAGAAAACACAATCAGTGGCTACACAAGGACACAGGAGCCAAGGCAAAAGAACTGGCCATCCTGGGCATGAATGTTGTGTGCCCAAGACCAACCAACCACGACAACACAAGCCATTGCTTCCCATCTTTAGGGGCTGCCCTGCCAGCCAGCCACCTTCTTTTCTCTATCTCTTTTCATTGCTATAAGTGGGGGTAAAATATACATTACATAGAAACTACCATCTTGGCCACCTGTAAGTGGTTACGTGGAAGTAAGTACGCTAACCTTATGTAACCATCACCAACATCCACCACAAGAACTCTCATTTTCTCAAAGGGAACCCTATCCTCAAAAAGCAATTCGTCTCTCTCTTCAAGCCCTGCCAATCCCATTCAACGGCCTCTGAATCTGACTCTTCTAAGCACTTCACATACATGAATCCTGCAGCAGTTGGTTTGTGTGTGTGTGTGTGTGTGTGTGTGTGTGTGTGTGTGTGTGTGGCTTATTCTACTTAGCTCAGTGTTCTCAACATTCAGCAATACTGTGGCATGAGTCAGAAATTCCTTCCCTATTAAGGCAGAATAAAACCTCTTTTCTTTTTTTTTTTTTTTTTTTTTTTTTTCTAATTCTTTCTTGTTATTTATTCTTCTTCATACATTACATCCCGGTGGCAGTTTCCCCTCCCTCTGTTCCTCCCAGTCCCCCCACTTCCCATCTCTTCCAGAACCACTGCTTCTCCATTTTCCTTCAGAAACCAGCAGGCCTTACATGATATCAACCAAAGATGACATATTAAGTTACATTAAGACTACGCACGAATCTTCATATCAAGGTTGGATGAGGTAACCCTGGAGAAGGAAAAGGGTCCCAAAAGCAGACAAAAGAGTCAGAGATACCCACCAGTGACAGCNGTGTGAGGAGTCCCACACTAGCACTGAGCTACCCAACCATATGCAGAGGATCTAGCTCAGACCCAAACGGGTCTTAGTGGTTGCCCTTTCAGGCTCTAAGAGTCCCCATGAGCCTCTTTTCAATGGCTACGCCACATTTATTTATCCATTCATCTACTGATGCATACTCGAGCACATAGTCCCCTTTGGCTCTTGTGAATAATTCCACTGTGAAGGTGGTGTTCAATTCTTTTGGGAATTTACCTAAAATGGGATTTCTGTCAGATGATGGGTCTACATTTAGGACTTCTAGAAAGTGCAGAGCAGGGGGACCCTAGAAGCTACACCATACTCTTTGGACTCTGGGCTTTCCTCATACCTGCTACTCCAAAGGGCCTCCGGAGCCCACAGGTATGCTTCTTGCCCTCCTTCAGCTCCATGCGGCCCACCCGGACAATCTGACACACGAGGCTGATGCGTGGCCGGATGAGGTCTGTGCTGCTGAGGTCCTGCAAGCAGAGAACACATGAGAGGCTGGCTGCCCCGTCCTGCCTGGACACACTACCCCAAGCCAAACCACCACAACAATGCCTCTCTTTCTACCCATCTAAGAACTATGGAGAACAGGGAAAATTACTTTCTAATTATCTATAAAACAGTCTTCTTTTCTTCCCTGGTTCCTACTTCACATTTCAAGATTGCATCAGACTTAGTCTAACACCTCTAGGTAGAGAGGTAGGGAGGTGGGCAAGGGGTTATTAACCAAGATGCTCTCTGATGTTTTGGGGTCCTTCTGCTTCATGTCTTAGTGTAAGACACATCTCAGGGTCAAGTGACAGAAGCTCGCACGATGCTGATGTTCACTGGGCATCCACAGAAGCCTGTAAGGGCTCAGGGTGGCCTTGATCTTGCTATGTAACTGGGGTTGACCTTGAACTCCAGATCTTGCTGCCTTCTCTTCTTTCCTCCTGGGATTACAGGTATCCACCATCCTTCCACTCTTCGCCTTCAGCTCATCTTCTAAACAATCCCAGAGTCAGGTGTAACCCATACATGGTTTGTGAGGTTCTTTATACGCCTCCTGAGAGGCCCTTTCCATGAACACTGAATAGCAACAGGAGTGTTTGTGTGTGTGTGTGTGTGTGTGTGTGTGTGTGTGTGTGTGTGTAACTGTTCCTATTTGGAGCTGAGGCTCCTGTGTGTGTGTTCTTAAGGAGGGGTAAATGAGACAGAAATGAGCTCATATATCTCATTCAGGTAACATCAAAAATAACTTCATTATATCTCAGAACCCTTTAAGGCAACAGCAGCCCCAGCCTTACTGGATCAAGAATTACTTCTCAAATAATCATTCCAAATCTATACCCTGTAATTTGCTAGAGACCCATCACTGAGACAGCACTATACACCAGTAATCGCCTGCCCTGAATCTCTGCTTGAGGTTCTGCAAACCTTCCATTAATAGAAAACAAAGTCACTGGGTGGCCGGTTCTAGAAACCGTAGCATATTGATATCATTAAATAATACATAGTCGTTTATAAACAAGTTCTGAAGACTGTTTAATGACCAGGGGAATGGCCACCACATTTTATTTAATTGAAAAGGCTAGACATGAAATTTACATACTAGATGACCCTCTGGCTGACTGGAGAGAGGGTGCTGAGGGCAGGGGTGGGGCAGGAGGGAAGGAAGGAGCGATTGCAGCTGTAGTAAGTTAAGGCTGATTAAAACGATAAACCAAAGATTTAACCGTGCCTGTAAGAACCGGCCACATGGTCTGACAAACACCCACCATTATTACAGGGAAATCCTTACTTTGTTTCAAAACTGAACAAATACTAAAGTCTGGGGGCGGGGGCATCTCAGAACGTTCTATGCCTGCATTTGCAGAGGGTAGAGCCAGGAATGGCTCTGTGTAGGGACAGAGAAGCCTGTGTGTGTCCTGGAGCTGGAAGGCTGACAGACAGGACATAGTTGGGTGTCACTAGGACTCGGAAAGAGCAGGAGATGAAGCACTTGTATGGACTGGTGGGAGATGGCACTCTCTCTAGAGAAGCTAGGGACCTACACATCAAGGTTTCCCAGGTCCCCTGGTAGCCCCAGGGTGTGTCCTTAAAAAGAAAAGTGGGCCGGGCGGTGGTGGCACATGCCTTTAATCCCAGCACTTGGGAGGCAGAGGCAGATGGATTTCTGAGTTCGAGGCCAGCCTGGTCTACAGAGTGAGTTCCAGGACAGTCAGAGCTACACAGAGAAACCCTGTCTCGAAAATAAATAAATAAATAAAAATTAAAATTAAAATTAAAAAAAAAAAAAAGAAAGAAAAGAAAAGAAAAGTGGGAGAAGCTCAGAAATTCAACCTATGAGGAAGACAGTTGCCAGGTCCAAACTACAGCCCCATACATTGCCCTGCTCCTGAGCTGCAGGCTGCAGCACCCAGCAGGGAGGGGGACTCAGTCATATTCACCCTCACTGGGACCTTGGTTTGGAAGTTCTTCTTCCAACAGCTGATGCTCTTCGACTTCTGTCTTCCTCAAACGTCTTCTATTTATGTATTCTGGAGTGCTGGGCACTGAACCCATGGCCCAGTGCTCATTAAGGGAGTGCCCGTACAACAGTTCTCCACACCCACCACTTAATCAATCTATTTAAAACCCAAGCTTCAAAGCTGGGGAGATGGCTCAGTGTATAAAGTATTTATTTGCCATGAAAACATGAGAAACTAAGCCCAGGTCCTTAGAACTCGTTCATGTAAAGCCGGGTACTACAGCACACATCTGCAACCCTCACGTTCCCAGGTAAGATGGGAGACAGACACAGGAGACTCTTCAGAATGGCCTTGTATATGCAAAGACAGACAGCAAAGAGACCCTCGTCTTAAAACAATGTGGGAGGTGAGGACAGTAAGAAAACACCCAAGGCTGTCCCCTAGTCTCTGCACATGAACTATGACTCCTTGGAACAACACGGATCCTACACACACATACACACAAAAAGCTAAATATACATATATGCACATAGCCACAATTGGTAGGGGGGAAGAGGTCATGAATTTTAAAGAGAGCAAGGAGAGGTTATAAGGGAGGGCCAGGAAGGAGCAAAGACAGGGGGAAATAACGAAATTACATTAATCTCAAAAATAAAATAAACAATAAGAAGAGGAAACTGTTTTCATTATAATAAAATCAATAAACAACTAACTGTAATGAAATTGAGAACAAAAATTAAATAAATAAACGTACAATTAAAGCACAGCCTCTCTACACAGTACTCTGGCAAAGCCCCTGGCAGCACTTCAGGATTGCCCATGTCGTTCATATTACCTCGCTTGTTTACAGTTTTCCTTTCCACTGGCACAAATGCTGCTCAAGGACACAGTTCCTTTCCCTATTTTGCTCACATATGGTCAAGTGTGCACATCAGTATGTGGTACCTACTGTGTATTCACTAGGTGACTAAATGACTGGGTTACACCTACTCATCGGACAACGATGGCTGCTATCCTTTCTGCTCTTAATGTTTTCCATACACTTATCACTGTATCCACTGTAAGAAAACATTGAAACGGAAAGTGAGGCTGGGCTAGTTAGATGACTCCACGGGTAAAGACACTTGCTGCCAAGACTGAGGACCTGAGTTCAATCCCTGGATCCTACCCAGTGGGAAAAGAACAACCTACTTCTGCAAATGGGCTTCTGACCTCCACGCACTTATGCCACGGCAACACGCCCACACACATGCATATGCAGAGACACAGAAAATAAACGAATGTTGAAACTTCTCATGAAGGAGGCAGGACTCACGGTGAACACTGCTTGCAGGTTATTCAGCTTCTCTATCTCCTTAGGCATCCCGTTACTGCCCCAGCGAATTAGGTAGTTCTCACTGACAAGAAAAGAAATGACTCTTAGTCAGCGGCCTTCTGGCACAGAGGCTGCTCACAGACACACTTGCAAGGGTCAAAACAAGGGACAGACAGCAAGGCAGGACTGGGGAAGCACACACACACACACACACACACACACACACACCCAGTGGGGCTTTGAAAGAGTCCCTCCTATGGCGGACATCCTCTACAGTGGCAGGCTCCGCTCATGGTGGCCCAGACATGGGATTTTATAAGATTCTTTTGTCTGGGGTCTTCGTCCTACCTCAAACTTCTTATATGCAAGCTCTGGCTTTGCTAAAGTGAGAGTTTAATTTTAGGGTCAGGCATGGTGGCTCTGAACTACAATTTTAGCATGCAGAAGGCTGACTGACATTATTTAAAGCCAGCCTGGGCTACATAGTAAACTGACCAGTCTGAAATAGCGGTCTCAAGAGGCCACATTTACAAAAGCTTAAATTGGTAAGTCATCCCCAACGCCACGGTCCACACCACACAAGTAACTTAGAAACTATTTTGTACTTTTTGAGAAAGGGTCTTGTGTTGCCCAGGCTGGCCTCAAACTGCAGCTGATCCTTCTGCTTCTGCCTTTCCGGTACTGGGGTTAGTCATGTAACACCCATCTGGTTTGTGCACTGCTGGGGTTCTGTGTATGCTAAGCAAGCATGCTACCAGCTGAGCTATCCCTAGGCCCTCGTAATCACCTTTCACTACCTTCTTGAAACTAAATCTCCATTTCCTAAGTTGCTTGTGGAGAGCCATGCTGGGGATCACCTGTAACCTGACTCGTCCTTATAGTCTTGAAACTTTATGTCAACTTTTTTTTCCCCCCTGAGGAGTTTGGTTCAGAGTTGAGCTGCAAGCAGAATTCTCAAACACACAGCCCCTAACTGCTGAACCTGCAAAAGTCATCCCTACAGCCTACAGCTGCCATGAGGGTTTACAGTGGGTATAGCACACTCCATGGGCTAGAACAAACATAGAACGATGGGCAGTCACCAATACAGTGTCCTACACAGCTCAGCTATGAAACCCCACTGTGTTCTTCTCATCTCTGTCTTTCCTCCTGTACGGTTTTCTGAATTCTTTATCCTTGTCCCTCTCCTAAGCAGTTTTATTCATTTCTTTATTGTTCTTGTTGTTTCGTTCGTTGACAGGGTTTCTCTGTGTAACCCTGGCTGTCCTCGAACTCACTCTGTAGATCAGGCCGGCTTTGAACTCAAGAGATCCACCTGCCGCCGACTTCTGAGTGCTGTGATTAAAGGAGTGCACCACCATGCTTGGCTATTTTATTCACTCTTAAAACCCTACAGATGTGTAATCTGAAGCTGTATAGAGCCAGAGTCCATGTACAAAGCCTCCAGAGACCAAAGGACTTTATTTTCTACCGTTGGAAGTGACTGTACCCACCCTCTACATCTTCCTGTCTCAAACCCAGTGAAGGACTCTAGAGAGGGCAAGGCCAAGCACAGGTGACAAGGGTCTCCATTACCTGATGAAGGTGGACTGGTCTGGGTCATACAGGGCGATGAACAGCTCCGCATCCTCCCCGATGTTACAGACAAAGTTCTTGAAGTTCACATAGAGCCCATAGGTGTGGACAGTACTGAAGATTGCCTGGCCTCTCAAGTCCAGGTTCTGCAAAATGCTCTGAGCCGGAAAATGGGAGAGAAGACTTCAGCAAGTGGGGGCAGAAAGTTGGCAAAGAAATCAACCTACAAACAAGGGACAGCTACCACCACCATGGAGAAACACTTGCTGAGAACTGAACAGATGAGGAGCAACCATCACTCAGTCCAACAAACACACCAGCATCATCAGACCGCCCTGGTGGTCCTGTTGAGGGCCTTGAGCACAAATAATTTAACAAATGCTAAGAGGCTAAAGAGATGGCTTGATCTATAAAGTGCTTGCAGTGGAAGAATGAGGACCAGAGTTCAGATCCCCAACAGTCAAGTAAATCCCTGGTGGGCGTAGCAGCTCACCTGTCAACCCAGCCTCTAGGATGTAGAGATGGAATCTTGGAGCAAGCTGGCTAACTAGACCAGTTGCCTTGGGAAGCTCTGGGCTCAAGTGAGAGACCCTGTCTCAGTACAGAAATAGAGTGTAATAGAGGAAGACACCCACTTCCATTTACACATACATATTCATGTGGGCCCACGCATGTGCAAACAGACATACCTACATGCACGCAAACCATATGCATACGCATGGAAAACAAACATGTGATAACTCAGTTTTCAGCAGAGTTGTGAAGCTTTTGTGTCCTATGATGGGACGCTGGAGGAAGCTTAAAAACACAAACACTTGACCCACTACCCGACTTTACAGGAAACAAAGGTTTCACAGAAGGCTTTACCCTTGGGTGTGGTCGTCACATATTGTCATGACTGCACCCCAGAAAGCAAAAGCAATTAAAAAACACAGAGACACATCTTTCTGCAGCTAAACAGAAAATAGATCAAAATGTCAACATAACAGGAGCACAGTGATCAGAAGATGCTGTGCCATTTTTTCTTTTTCTGATTTTCTTTACCTTTCTAAGTTTTCTTTACTTTCCAAACTTTCCAAACATGTTATTTAAAAATTGTTTTATTTTGAAAACCATAATATTTATAACCAAATACAGAGGATTATAATGCAAAAAGTCCTTCCTTTTACCCAGTTCTCTTTCCCAGGGGCAGCTTTATTTTTATTTTTTTATATCTATTTTATGTGTATGAGTGTTTTGACTGCATGCGTGTCTATGTACCATGTGCATGCCTGGTACCTGCTGAGGTCAGAGGAAGAAGACACAGATCCCTTGGAACTGCAGTTATTACTGGCAGTGAAGGTGCTGGGAATTGAACTCAGGTCCAGAGAAATGTTTTAATGGCTAATTTATTATCAGCCATTCCAGTTACTTTGTGTATATGCAAGCACTGATGTGTGTATACACTTTTGTAGGCATTTTTTAAATACAAATACCATTTTACACAAATAGTTCTGCATCTTTCTATGCACACACACACACATACACAGTCACACTCACACATACAGACACACACATATACACACACTCTCTCTCACACACACATACACACACACACACACACACACACTTTTGTTCCCTTTCCAAAGGAGAACACACACACTGGCCTCATTCTTTCTGCCCACTTTTAAATGAGGCCGCACGTGACTCTTCTTGTCATTGCTATTCTTACTCTCTATTACTCATTTTTGGCATTAAAAACAAAAGCAAAGAACGGAGTCCTAGCAGGCCGCCCTGCACCCTAGAGGAGGCATACCTTCTCCTCTTGGATCTTTTCCTCTATCCTTTTAGAAGCCACTTCATGGGCCCTGAACAGGGCGACGGTGCTGGTCTCATCTGGATCTAAGATGTTTCCATTGTCGTCCCGCACGACCAGATCCAGCCCAAGCATTCTGGAGAGAGAGGAGATGGTAAGATTTCTCCTCCACTGCCAGACTCTTTATAGATGAACCTGTATCACAAAGCCTAGGAGAAAAGAGCAGGGGCTGGGTACAGCCCAGGACTTTCCTCCTTCCAGCCTCTACTTCCTTTCCACATAGCAATCATGCTGCATAGCATAGTGGCCCACCTACCCAAACCTGTGTGCAAATGCCAAAGAAATCGGCCCAAAACAAGAACAGGAAAACTGGCATTGATTATGACCAAAGCCCTCTTTGCAGTGATTCCCTGCCTGTCCCCTGTGGTCTGGCATGGCAGTAAGCACAGAGCCATGTACCTTCCTTCAGCAAGTCGTGGCACCCTCACTCAATACTGTCTTAAAGGAGGGAGTAAACTCTGGCGGCTACCCACTCATAATCCATCTCCATGCTGGCTCTGCAGTCATTCACACTATAGTCTGAACCTTAGCTTCAACTGCTGCACCCTTGGATCCCTTCACGTAAACGTGTTCCCTACCCTTCAAAGTTACCATAGGAACTTGATCTGGATAACAGCAGTAGAGTAGCTATAGAACCTCACAAACAGTAAGCACCAATAAATGTTTGCTCCAACTGCGGAGAATGGTATGAGAAAACTAATAAGGAAAGAAAGCTCCGAGGGCTGCATGGCAAGAGCAGAGCTGACCACACCCTTCTCCCAAGGCGTTTGTGCCCAATGGGGACAGAAGTAGGAAGAGCTATGCTTAGTTCCAAGAAGTCAGAGACTGGTGGAACAAAGTTATCGGCTCAGTCCTCGGTCTACATTCAAGGCACCTGCACAGACAGCAGTACTCAGAGCTACCAAGTCCTCGGGAAGAAAGCAAACACACAGCAATTCCCTCCTCCCTGCTCTACAGCAACTCTGGATGAGAGATCTGCACTGGCAGCTTCCTTCCCAGGGCAGCCAGACCCACAGGCCACCCAGACCTGTGAGAGACAGCATGCTGGCAGAGCTGGGTCATGGATGTACTGATAGAAAGCCTCAGTTTCCCGAGCTGCGTCCAAGGAGAGCTGTGGGGAAAGCTGGCATGTTTGCCATGTGAAGACAGTAACATGTTATGTCAGGACTCGGGGGACCTCCAGGACAATGTTACTGTGTCACGATCATAAAAGGACAGAGGCTCGTCCAGAGGGGAGGGGAAAGGGGAGGGGAGGGAAGGGGAGGGGAGAGGAGAAGAGAGGAGAGGGGAGGAGAAACTGCAG
>NC_034597.1:58797015-58801461 GCF_900095145.1 Mus pahari
AGAGGAGAGGAGAGGAGAGGAGAGGAGAGGAGAGGAGAGGAGAGGAAACTGATAAAAGCAACTTAAGGGAAGTTACTCTGGTTCACAGCTCAAGGGATGGAAGAGCAGAGGGCCTGAGACAGCTCATCACATTTAATCTTCACTTAGAACCAGGCATATGATGGTGCTTAGTGGCTAGGTCTTCTTCAGCCCCGGACTCCAGAGCGATACTGCCTCCCATTCAAGGTGGCTCTTCTCTCCTCACTTAACCTAATCTAGAAACCCCCTCACAGACACGCCCAGTTGCTTATCTCCTAGGGGATTTCACATCCAGTCTAGGAGATATCAACATTAACCGTCATGGAGGTCAACAGGGGAGAGGATCCACATCTCAACTGAAAGAGTCAGACCCAGAGCCAGGGAGCCAGGGCCTGTGCTCAAGTTAATGCTTTCTCATTGCCTTTGTGGGCTGGAAGGATGGTTTACCATATCAGGGAATCTGAACTGCCCCATTGCCAATAATGGGCCCCATCCCAGTTAGGAGAAGATAGGGAAAAAGAAAATGGTGTTTGATAGCAAAAAATCCATCAGTGGAATAAGAACAGTCTCAGGCTTCTGAAAGGACCATCCCTGCATGCCTGATCACTCCTGACTTCTCTGCCAACGGAGAAGCTTTGACAGAAAACCCATTTCCCCTATTCTTGGGTCAGTCAATGGGATCAGAGGACCAATACGGCGCCTGACCCAAGAAGGGAACTGTGAAATTTTTCAATAAAATTGTGTATTTTCTAAGATACTAAGACAGTAAGTAGCAAGCATTGTTATTTGTCAACTCTAGAATCGAACACTTGTCGTGAGACTAGGGGGCTGCAGAGACATGGGGGTGGGGGAGGGGAGGCGGGGAAATGCCCCTACATGGTCATGTGACTTAACACTTGTAGATGATGGCACTGTTTCTGAGCGCTTGCGAAAGCTTCAGGATATAGTTTAGCTGATAAACATGGGTTAGTAGAGTAGGGTTGGGCCTCTGATTCTAGTCTAGTGCACTCTGCTTTCCTGTGTGCTGGGTAAAGGTGCTCCATCATAGAATCCTGCCACCATCTCATGGGCAGGAACTGCTCTGCAATGCCTTTCCCATTACGACCAACTCTGTTCTTTAGCCAAAGTAAGTCATTCCTCCCTTTAGCTGCTGCTTCTATCCAGTACTTGGCCACACACAAGAAGTACCTTGGACTCCCCAAGAGTCACTAATACAGGGAAGGAAGTAGTTAATTGACATAGTTGTATAGGAAGAATAATCTCTAATTTCCTGCTGCACAGTAGCATAACTGTGGTTGGCAAAAATTAACTTTATATGTCAAAATATCTAGTAAAGATGATTTTAAATGCTCTCAACACAAAGAAATAATGATTGCCTAAGGGATGTGCATGTTACTGAGCCTCCTTAATCATCTTTACATATAAGTACTATATGCATGTGCCCTGTAAATTATGTATAATGTTAAGTACTTTATTTATTTTCTGTCTTGATTTTTAGACAGAGTCTCGTATAGCCAGCTATCCTGGCGTTGAACTTACTATGAAGTCATGCATCCTTAACCAGAACTTCTGATCCTCCTGCCTCCATCTGTAGAGTCCTGGGATCAGAGCTCCCACACCAATTTATATAGTGCTGGGCTTTGTTCAAGCTCAGCAAACACTCCACCAACTGGTCTACCTCCTCAACCCTCCATTTGAAATTGTTTAAAGGATTTTCTTTTGAAGTTTCTGTGGATACTATCTAGTGTGAAGGTGCCAGTCATTCCCCACATCCTCAGTGGAAGATGGTCTTGGGTTACCTGTTCCCATGATCGATTTTGGCCGTGACCTTCTTCTTCAGCTCTGCAAGTTCATCCTTGGGAAGTGTCCCAGATAGGATCTGGGAACGCCACTCGATCAGACTGTATGTCATTTGCTGCAGCTGGCGGAATAGTGTGACCTTGTTGTTCTAAAATGGGAAAGGGGAGGGAAAAAAAGGACAGAAAGAAACACAAAGATGTGATGACAAAAAGGCATCTATCTTCACACCCTCTGTCTACAGGGAGCTCCTTACTCGTGAGGTCACAGTAAGCTGCACACTTGAGGCACATTTTCATGTTGAGAAGCTTTTTTAAGCTATTCCTAATTTGTCCCAAGACACAACTCTAAAATGGGTAAAGAGTTACAGACGGATCCTAAATTATAATATACCCACGGAATCATAAACAAGTCCTAACATCCTGCCCATGCGTCCCTTCCTCTGTTTAAAACTCTTTAGACATTCCCATCAGGTATAAGAGGGCTCCATGGTAAGTTCTTTTGTGGCTGGTCTGGACCACATTCCCACCTATATATTTCAGCTCACTGTACATCACAGAATCTGTGCTTCCTTCATGCACAGCGGTGGTCACTCCTTCAAGAGTTCCAGAGCCTATCATGGTTTCCTCCCCACACAGCCACACTGCCCTTCTCCTTTCAAACCTCTTTTGTGTGTACATATTCGTTATGTGGGGGTGCACGTGCACGTGCACATGTGTGTGTATACACAAGCGGGGTCAACATCAGGGATCTCCCTCATTTGCTTTTCACCTGATTGTCTGAAACAGAGTCCCTGGCTGATCCTGGAACTCAGTGATTTAGATAGACTGGCTGGTCCACAAGCCCTAGGGATCTGCTGGTCTCCACTTCCCTGATGTTTACCATCATGTCCAGCTTTGATGTGGGTGGATGCAATCTGAAATCAGGTCCTCTACTTGCAGAGCAGGCACTGTATCCACTGCACCATCTCCCCAGCCTTACCAGGTACCTAATTCTGACGGCAGTCTCAACTGAGGAGACTCAACCTGTGAGTTTGCCATGCCCTCCGTTGACTGGAATTTATAACCCACAGAAGCATTCAGAACCCTGGAAGGCTGCCCTGGCTGGCTCTCTCCCGGCCAGCTCTCTCATTCCTTTTGTGTTTGTGCCTGCAAAAGACACTGGAGGATGAATTGCAAATGGAGAAATAACTAATTCAGAGATATGGAATATTGGAAAATATAACTTTAAATTTTATTTTATATTAATCTCTATTCCTGTCAGCAGGTGGACACCAAACTGTTACTCCGAGCTTTACTAGTAACTCACGGAACTAAGCTAAAGCAAAGTTACAACCAAATTATCATTTGTAGCTCAATCATCAATTTGAGAGCAAATGTTTGATGTCTGAGCCCTCACCATCTCTGTTCTAAATGGTTAACTGGGTCATTATGTATCTTTAAAAAAAAAAAATCAGCCAGTGAGAATGAACTGGAAATAAAGTTCTTGTCTTGGAGAATCCAGCACCCTAGACGGGGAGGAAAGTAGTAAGTGGACACACGTAAGCATCTGTTTATCATGTTGTATGTTTATCATGTACTATGTTATTGTTTTCCCTAGCAGCACTAGAATTGAACTTGGGGCCTAGAAAAGTACTCTTACTGTTGAGCTAGCTACAGCCACGATTATGCTATTATATCTATACACACTAGACATTCTCAGATCATGAAAAGTAAGAAAAAGGAAATAACTGAAAGACAAAATTGAACAAACTAGATACCGTGATGCACACCTTTAACCCCAGCACTTGGGAAGTGGAAGAGAGAAGAACTCTGTGAGTTCAAGGCCAGGCTCGACTACACAGGGAGACCCTGTCTCTAAAGACAAAGTACAATATACATACATGATGGAGGGGGGCATCTTAGACAAGTATGCCATATATGAAATGAATCAAATAAAAATATGTACAGTAGTGCTCGTTACTTACGGCCTAGGACGCTACTGTTTCCTTGTTTTTAGGTAAAAGTCATGATGCTGTTACAGGCCTTCTGAGGTTCATTTACAACTCACTGGTTGTGTGTCAACTACTGTAAGAGCTCAATAAATGTCTAAGCCATTACAACCTTGGTTCCACCTGAATGGCTGACTGCTCCTTTAGATAGACAGACAGACAGACAGACAAGAGAGGTGAAAGAGCGAAAGAGCAAAGGTATGTTCTAATGGCTGCCACTGTTTCCCTCTTGTTGGTCTTCTCTAACAATTCCAGGAACAGATTATCAGGCAAAAACATCAACCAGAACAGAGCAAAAACCATCCAAGGTATTCCTGAACAAAGCATAGGACTAGAGGGAAGAGGCCTGAGCCTACAGGTGTGGCAGTAAGGATAAGATTAGTAACTTTTGATAGAAATTCTAAACAAGTTCAAAGTTCACCAGAACACAAAGGAGAGGGAGGAGGTGCCCATTCATCTGAGTTCTCCAGGGGCTGTATTTACAGGCAGATCTGCGCAAGTCAAAAGGCAATTTCTAGCCGGGCGTGGTGGCTCACGCCTTTAATCCCAGCACTTGGGAGGCAGAGGCAGGAGGATTTCTGAGTTCGAGGCCAGCCTGGTCTACAGAGTGAGTTCCAGGACAGCCAGTACTATACAGAGAA
>NC_034597.1:58801511-58814902 GCF_900095145.1 Mus pahari
AAAAAAAAAAAAAGGCAATTTCTGTTTCAAACCAGGAAGGCGTTCACATCTCTGTGCAATCTCCAGAGCCAGGCCGTAGGAAAGCACAAAGAAATATTTAAAGATCAAGTTTTTAAAACCCCTGCCTTTCCAGTTCAATTCTGCATAGAATGTTCCCATTTCATTGTCTTACAAACCGAGGAGGGGAGGGGGAGGAATTAAATCTACAGACTTTGCCGTTCAGAGCGGCTAGACAGTAAAAAGATAATTTTTCCTTTCCTGTGACTGCTCTACTCCTGTAGTTTTTAGCGTCTTCTAGCTATAATTAAGGTGTTAATTTCCATACTCCAAACAGAAAGAGTTCAAGGGGCCCAGGGAATCCTTAGCATGAGGTGGTGCTTTGTGTGGGGTACATGTTCACAAGTTCTTGGTCTCAATTATATCAGACATTATCCGAGGCAATTTAATTACTGCCTGTCCATATCAGCCTTGTTCGACAAGTCCTTCCCCCAAAGAAGGATGAAGACAGCCATTCTTCGCCTGCTCGCTGTGCCAAATTCATTCTCAACAGACGAGCTGGAACAGGCCAAAGGAAGTGAGCTCCCCCACTTACTTGAAGGAGGTGGGCTTTGTTCTGACTGCTCTGAGCTAAGCTGTCTACATCGGAGATGCCCCTCGCCACTCCTCTGACACCCCATGCACTTTGCGGGGGATAAGCATGTGAGCGCAGAGGAAGATCCAGCACTCCCAAGTAGAGTGGGTCTGTTAGATTCTTCTGTGTCTCTCCAGTTGCCCTCTTCAGTGATCTGCATATAACTTGCTTTCCCCAAGGGGTCCAGTGCTGGAGGTGTGGTCTGCAGAGCCATGAAGTCTACAGCTGACTTTATGAGTGACCCAGGAGGAGGTAATTAAACCACAGAGGATGTGGCTCAGTGAAGGGGATTAAAGTTGGCCTCCTGAACTAAGCTAATTCATTTTTCTAAAAAAAAAAAAACCCTATTTATTCTTTGATAACTTCATACACATATACAGTACATCTCAAGCATATCCTTTCTCCAGTCCCCTCCCACCTTCATGATTTTTGGTGATTTGCAAACCCACCTAGTCTAGGTACCACAGTTTGCTGAGCAGTGCTGTTGGTTTGATCTTGTATAGGTTTGGGACAAGTAGCTACAGCTGCTGTGAGTTCATGAGCGCCATAGCACATCCAGAAGAGAGCATTTCAAATCCTCCTCGCCATCATTCTTAGATTCTCTCTGACCCCTTTAACAAGATGATGTTCCCTGAGCCTTGATGGCAATGGGAGTAGGGGGCGGTGTGTGTGTGTGTGTGTGTGTGTGTGTGTGTGTGTATGATATAGTATAGATAAGAGTACAGGACAGTATAGACTTATAGATAGATATAAATCTATACTATAATACAGATGTCTCATTTAGGCTGAGCTCTCAATGACCGCCTACTCTCGGCTCTTTTAACTATTTGACGACCATTGCAGAAGGCAGCTCTCTGGCTAAGGTGGAGGACGGTGTGCTCATTCTCAATAGAGCTGTTAGGAAAGACTGTGGACCTGGACTCCAAATCACTCCTGCCTCACCCTGTGAGGGACCCTCCTTGCACACAATCCTGTCATGAAGTAGTCTTCCTTATATGACTGGGCCACAGGGATGAGCAGATACAGCTGTCTGATCCCGAACGTTTAGCTTCCACAGCTCGGAGCAAAACAAACCTTTCCTCTTTATGCAGCACCTGAGTTCAAGTGTTTTGGGCTAGGAGCAGAAAATGGACTAGAAGACCCTCCTTCCTGGCCTCTGGCTCCTACAGCCTACATAGCCCAGGCCTGCCCTTTACAAATCCTCTTCTCCACCATCTGTGGTCTTCCCTTCTCCAGGTTAGTCTTTCCTGCATTATCAACCATTGTCACAACATTAGATAACTTCTTTGACCTTCTCTGAAAAAGTGAGCACAATCCTGGGGTACAGAAGGAGCCTGGGAACAAATCTGATGTTTGCTTAAATTTTTAAAAGAATACCCTGGCTTGACTTTCAGTGAAGAACGGACACCCCCACTGAACACACCCCAGATACTATTTTCTACCAGACCAGTATAGATATCCCTGTATCTCACATGGTGTATCTGTAATCCAGATGTTTATCTTTGTTTTCCTTCTTTGTTAACATTTCTGGAGATTTAAAACAAAGACACAAGAAAAGACAGTTTTGCCTCCCATGGTGACAGGAATGTACAAGTCACCCAGGAAGTGTTTCAGAAATTTGGAGGCTATTCAGATCATGACATTGATTGATTGGGTGCCAGGGAGGAAAGAAGAAGAAGAAGGCAGAGGAGGAGGAGGAGGAGGAGGAGGAGGAGGAGGAGATTCAGATTGTGCTCATCTCCTCTTCCATGGGGTTTTATGATTTAGAAGGAAAAGGAGAACATATGGGAACTTGGCTTCTGTTTCTAATTCTATCATTAATTTGCTATGTGACTTTGGGCAAAGATCCCTGCCCAAAGACATCTTCCAGTCTAGGACAGAGCTGTTCAACTCAATGAATCCTACAAAACGACTTCCTGATTGGCAGCTCTGGCTGTCTCAGTTCTTCGCCTCGCTCTGCACAGACTCAGTAGGAATTATACAAATGCTCCCTGAGAATGGAGCTCTGCGATAATCGCAGAAGCCTTCCCTGTAGCCTTTAACTTCTGGGTCCAGGATGGGTGACACCTGACGATCCAGCTACGCTTCCTACTCATCCTTACTCCCTCTTCTCGCCCCGGAAAAGCTCTGCCTGCCTGGCAAAGGTTTGATTTTTTTTTTTTTTTTTTTTTTAAGGAAGACATTCCAGCATCTCCATGTCACATCCCGTTTCTTGACAAAGCCATATGAAAGCAGAGCTTGTAATTCAGAGATCACACGTCCTGCCTGAAGAGGAAATCTGTTTCCAAAGGGAGGCCAGCTCAACTGTACTTTAGAGCGGGCTGTGGCAGCCCATCGATGACTGACTGCTCAGAGGCACCTTTCATCCACCTGGATGTACAGCCAGCCATGGGTGTGGCGACAGGAAGAAAGAGTGACTCAGTGTGCCCTACACCTTCCCTACCCCCCCTCCCTATTCCACAGTCCCCTAACACTAGAGCAGGTACAAGGGTTTCTTTTGGAGCAACTTTGAAATGAAGATCAGTTTTTCTTAGGAATGCATGTTAATAATTAAACTCCCTGACTCCACGGTGCTGCTGCGTATTAGCCACTCTCATCACCAGGCTCTTCCCTTTCTTCGGGAAGCAGGAGTATTCTCCAGCTCCAAAACTTACAGAAAGAGCCGACTACCTCACAAAAACTGCACTGGTCTCCTTCTCCAGCAGGAAGTGGGGAGAGGCAGGCGGATTTCTGAGTTCGAGGACAGCCTGGTCTACAGACTGAGTTCCAGGACAGCCAGGGCTACACAGAAAAAACCCTGTCTCGAAAAACCAAGAAAAAAAAATGTATAACTAGTCAGTTATGGTGGTACATAATCCAAGCATTCGGGAGGCTGAGGCAGGAGGATCAGGGGCTTGAGACTTTCCTGGAGAGCAAAACTAACCTGGTAGAGCTAATTGTTAAGTTAGGTCTCAAACAGATGTGCCATGCCTAAGTTTAACTATATAGGAGTGGGACCCATGGCAGCGGGGAGAGGTGCAACTGAATGGGAAGAGGCCAGAGATCCCTGGTCCTGTCTCGGCTGGGGAACACAAATTTGAGGCAGCAGAGGAAAAGAGATAGAAAGTGTAAATCCACCTACCTGGAGGGATTGAGATATGACAGAGCTGAAAGAGAGCCAGCCACGGCATAATCTCAGTCCCTTCAGTCCCAAGCTGCAAGATGAGGCAAGAGCCACAACTGGGTAGACAGACAAATATAAGTGTTCTTTGGGCAAGTGCCACAGTATGATGGAGATGCTCTTCTAAACTCAGGCTTCTTGGCACTCTGGAACAGCAGCTAGGTGCTGGTGAAACCTCATGGACCCAGCTCAGTGAACTCTCACAGTGAATGCTCAAGGCTCACATAATAGCTAATTTCAATTTTAGGGGAGGAGATGAGAACCCGGGAGGTCAAGGACTTTTCTTAAGCAGAAAGATCTGATATCAGTCTTCCAAATTTATGCTCGTTTCTATTAAAGGGCTGTTTGTATTCAGCGGCTATTATTAGGTTTGTAGATTATTCTGAATGTAAAAATATATATTCAGAACAGGAGAGATGGCTCAGTGGTGAAGATCACACAGACTGCCCTTCCAGAGGTCCTGAATTTAATTCCCAGCAACTACAAAGTGGCTCACAACCATCTGTAATGGGATCTGATGCCCTCTTCTGGTGTGTCTGAAGACAGCTACAGTGTACTCACATAGAATAAATAAATAAATCTTAAAAAAAAAAAAAAAAGTCAGGCAGTGGTGATGCATGCCTTTAATCCCAGCACTTAGGAGGCAGAGGCAGGTGGATTTCTGAGTTTGAGGCTAGACTGGTCTACAGAGTGAGTTCCAGGACAGCCAGAGCTATACAGAGAAACCCTGTCTCGAAAAACATATATATATATATATATATATATATATATATATATATATATAGTCTGTGTATGCACACACACATACACACATACATACAGGTATCTGATCCTGAACATATAGATATACATATTCATTATATACATACACACACACACACAGAGTGAGGGAGGGAGCCCTCTAAGAACTGCTTGGTCTGTCCAGCCCCATTGTCTAACTTCCTTGGCCCATCACCAGGTGAGCTCCCTGATCAAAACCTGGAAACACCCAGTGACTAAGTGATCAAGGGGCGATTCTGCAGGCAAAGCTTACCAGGGAACTACTGTGAATGTGTACTCTACTTACTGGAAATGTCTGAGCCTCCTGGACTTGAACATCAACCAAGAAGGCTTGCTATCTACAGTAGATTGCTCCCCAAGTGCTCAAGGCCACTCTGCCCAAGATGATTACAGGAGAGAAAGGCGGTGAGCGGCCTTGGGTAAGTGTGGCACACAGAAAGCAGCTCCCGGATTGCTGGCAGCCAGAGCTGGGTGAGAGAAGGCAGCTCTGAGTCAAGGTTGTCCAGTGGGAGGGCATCCCCCATGGCTGCTGCTTCCAGTTAGGACAGGGTCAACCATCACAGGTCTCCACCAGGGAGGCCTTGACTGCTTATCTGCACACAGGACGATTTCGTAGCCCCAGTTCCTGCCCATGCTCTCATAGCTGTGTGAAGCGAGGCTATGAAAATACATACGCAGAAAGGGAATGGCACTTTGTGTCACCTTTGTAAGGTGTCAAAATCCTCCAGACGTTTGGAGACTCTGGATGTCTTGCTTAAGATCTCGGAGCTAGTTAGGGCAGGGCACGCAGAGGACATGCCCTTTCCCAGCTAGCAGGCCAGTGTTTGGCTCCTATAGCTTGTTTCCTCCCGTAGAATAAGGTCAACACCCACCAGAAAAGACAGCTGAAATAAAATCAGTAACAATGCTCTCAGGAGAAAAGAAGTACCATGAAGGAAGCTCTTGGGGACAGGCAGCCTCTTCTCTTTCCTCTCTGGATGAGGGGTCTCTTCTCCTCAGTGTAGACAATCTCCATCCCCATTGTGATACATTTCTGATGATTTTACTCTGTACCATTGCTAAAACCAGGAGAAAAACATCTTTTCTTTCTTGAATAATCCAGCAACTTCGTAGCTGGGCTTAAATTGATTAGTTGATTGCATTTATCCCTCTAGAAAACACGGTCTCAAAATGTAAATTTACAATTTAGACAGAAAGGAACAGAACCAGGAAGCATATTTAGAAATAACACAGTTTCTAGGGCACCCTAGAGGTAGTTAACAGTCACACAGAAATGCCTGTTCAAATCTGTGAAAGGAATTCCTGCAGATGTGGTTTGGTGGTAGTGGCCTTGCCTAATATACACAGAGGCCTGGGTATAATCCCTAACTAGAATCAAGAATTAAAAAACTAATCTATGGGAAGAAGGATGTTAATGTGGTAATGTATGCCAACAAAGCCCAAATTTTATGTTTATATAGATAAAGGAATACATGGGCAGAATCCAAAATCAAAATGGTAAGACATCCGAGAGGACAGATTTGGAAACTAGAGATTAAGATTAGAGGGTTTCTATCCTTTAAATACTTCCCAGTGAAACACAGGATTTGAAGTTTGCTACTTTAACACAAGAAAGAAAATCAGAAATTCTGCCTGAGGTGAACTGCCCATGCATTGGGGGAGGGGTTGGTCATGGGGGAGGGGTGGGGTGTGGGGGAGGGGGAAGGGTGGGGTGTGGGGGAGGGGTTGGGCATGGGGGAGGGGGAGGGGTATAGGGGAGGGGTGGGGGCGTGGGGGAGGCTGGAGGTGATTAATAACAAACTCATTCTACGTGGACTATTCCTTAGTGGATAAGCAGGTATCAAGAGCACAATCAGGCTTCAGCCCAGACAACGACAAAGCTCCACCCACTGTCAACACCTCTCACAGCCAATCAGTAGCAGCTATCAGGCATTTGACAGTTATCTCCTCAGATGTCCAAGACGAAAAAAGTGTGCTGTCCTCTGAGAGGGAATTTAAAAAAAAAAAAAAATCAATTAATTCACTAGGCTTTGCCCTTAAAAATTCAATTCTGCTACTAAATTGGGGGAGGGGGAGGCTCACAAAGAAAATGCTCAGAAGTATTTATCAGTTCATCACACTGCGACTACTGGCAGCGGGGCACAGACAGAACAAGTTCTCAGGACCTTTTTCCTCATTCTTAACCCCGTGTGTGTGTGTGTGTGTGTGTGTGTGTGTGTGTGTGTGTGTGTGTATGCACATGTGTGTAGTCTGTGTGTGCATGTTTGTATGCACAATGTGTGTGTTTGTCTCTGTATGCATGTGTGTGTTTGTACGTTTGTATGCACATGTGTGTGTCTGTGTGCACATGTATGTGTGTGTGTGTGTTGTGTGTGTGACTGTCTGTCTCTCTGTCCGACTGTCTGGGTATAGAACCCTGGACACACCAGGACAAGCACTCTACCACTGAGCTACACTCCTAGCCCCTTATCTTAGTTCTTCTCCTTAGAAAACTAGTCTTGATGACTTGTAGATACAGAGAGGAAATACTGAGGAAGATGAGCAATGATGTTGTCTATTAGAGCAAAGGCCTTTCTGCATACTGTTTTTACATATGGCACAAATAACAACAAAAACTCCTTCCATGGTACAGGGTGAGAACCGCTAATCAATATTTTCAAGAAATATTTAAATAGAGTGAATGAGATCTCTTGGGGATGACACTTAAGTCTAAATATGAAAATTGTTTATGCTTCATCCTCTGCCTTCTGCAACAGCCTCAAGATAATTTAATTCGGCCTCCAGATGGATTTTTATACAGACAGAAAGCTTCACAGATGACATTAGAGTTAGGGTAGACTTTTCCACACATGTTATCATGAATGTGTTCAAAACACTTTGGACTTTTGAGCATTCTGGGTGCTTGAATTTTAGATTAGGAATGCCTGTGGCTTGTCTGTGATACACTTGGGGTCACGTGTTAGATAGCTGACTTCCAGTGCGGTGATGTTAAGAGGTGCTGGGATCCTAAGGAATGGAGACTGGTAAGCGAGTACTGGAAGCATCACCCACATTAGCTATCATGAGAGGGTTCTCATGCAAACAATGAGGTGGCTCTCCACATTCTGGTTTCCTGTCACGCCATGCTGTCCTTCCACATAAGCTCCTGCTATTGTTAGACAATCCACCACAAGGTACCCACTGGAGTTAAGCCCACTTCTACGATCTGGCCCTTGAGCCTCCAAGACTATGGTGTGGAGCTGTCTCTTTTCTTTATAAGTCACCCCCCCACACACACACACACACCCCAGGTATTTCATTACAATATAAGAGCACAGACCATGCAGAACACTCAACCCACACTCACCCGATTCATTTCTCCACTAAACAACTTCCAGAAAGAAGAACATGAAGGGACAATCCCATACCCACGCCACTTCTCACCCATCAACCCTGCTATATCCACCACTCAGCAATCAATTAGCCAGAACCTGAGTGCTCTCAATGGAAGTACCAGCTGATCAATGGCGGCCGCAGGGTTGACAGCTGCATCCTTCCCCTCCCGGAGCGTGTGATTTAGGGGCTCAGAGTCAGTGCTCTCATCAACCAAGTCTGAAGAGATCAAAAGATCACCTTCAATATGGGCATCACATCCCAAGGGCCAGACTGCGCATGCGGCCGTTAAGTACTCAGGAGGTCAGGAAGAGAGAACGTTAAGGGTGAAGACACATTTTGAAGAGGAAAGGACACAAAGGAAGCTTTGAAGGGTGGGTAGGCAGAAATACGGCGTGCTTTCCACACAAAGGGCTCACGATGGAATGACTCATCCTGGAATACTGAGCCCCGGATTCTTACCACTGATGCTGGAATGAGCTTGGTGACTGCCTCGCTACACAGGAACAAGAATGGGGGTATCACTGTGACTTAGTAAGACTGACCACATAAAGAAAAAGTAACGGCTGCTGGGTGCAGCTCTCCAGCCCACAACCTCATGGGCTCATTCACATGTCTAATCAGAGAATATATTTTGCTCACCACATGATTTCCTGCTCACCCACAGAAGCCTGGAAGTCCCCTATATAGGCGAGAGCCATCGGTGCTCACCAACGCGAGCTCTCCTGCCAAGCAACAGTAGAAAAGGGTCTCTGGCCTTCAGGATTAAGGAAAGAGCTTCCTAGACAGGAGAGGCCGCCATGCTAACAACGAACTTTGAGCATCTTGTGCATTTGCAAAATAGCCATTTCTAGCCTGATGATGCTAAATGCTCCTGAGTCCCAGGTCCTGAACCTTGAATCACAGGGTGTGTGTGCTTAAAGAAAAGATGCCTCCTGGCTCCGTTTTAGACAAAGCTGAGGAGCTAATGTGACAATGGTTTTCGTGGTGAGACACACAGTTTGTACATGTGTCTTCTGCCCTCTCTCCCTCTTCCCATGAAGCAACTGGTATTCCACCATGAGCCTCCCACCCCCAGGTCTTCTCCTCTAAATACTACAAGTAGATTAAATTTCTACTCTTTTAAGGTTCCCCCCCCCCCGATTCTATTTATGTGTTCACTTGGGGCAGGGCATGAATACCAGAATGTATACGTGGGAGTCGGAGGACAACTTATGGAGATTGGTTCTGTCCTTCCATCTTGTGGGTCCAGAGGACCCAGCTCAGGTTTCTTTCCCTTTTGGGGGGTGGGGGTGGGGGTGGAGAGTGGGAGTTCGAAACAGGGTTTCTCTGCATAGCCCTGGCTGTCCTGGAACTCACTCTGTAGACCAGGCTGGCCTTAAACTCAGAAATCCGCCTTCCTCTGTCTCCTAAGTGCTGGGATTAAAGGCGTGCGCCACCACTGCTCTGCTAATTGCATCTTCTTTATAGCAATGTTGTGAGGCTTCATGGTTTGAGGCACCCAAGAAGGCCTGGCTAAGTACTGGTAGCTGTAACTCACTATTGATCACCTCCACAATGCCATCATCAAGGGGCCCAACTCGTGGGGAAATGAGAATTAGCTGGCTTCCAGCCTTGTGGGAAGGTTCACTCAACTCAATGCAGAAGATGGCTCTGCAGCCCAACAGTCAATCCGACTGAGTGTCCAGAAGTGACACCCAGGGCCACCACCAAGGGAGCCCCAGGGAAAGCTTACCACATAGAGCTTGCGCCAGATGACAGCCCATTCCCGTAGTGTGTTTGTGAGCTCCTGAACCAGGGGCAACTCCCCGGGAATCACGGTCTCATGCTGCCTACAAGGAACCAAAAGGATGCACACTTTACTACACAGGACAGGAGCCACCTTTCCTGACCACCACGCTCTTGACAATCCAATGCAGGAACGTGGCAGCTGTGGTTTGAAAGAAACCAATCTGCCCCGGGAGGGAGGGCATATACTTTAGAGAGCTGGAACACAGGTAACCGCGATCAAAAACAAAAACAAAAAACAAACAAAAGCAAGGAACTGAAAATAGCACGGTCCACAAACTAAACTAAGTTTTTGCATGGCACAGGCTAAGCTCAGACTCTACTTCCTCATGTTGATTCTCTCTGAAAGTGCCAATGACCAAGCCAGTTATTACCTGGTTCCATCTGGCAGCTGCTTCCTTTGTGGAGAGAGGTTAGTGGTATATGACTTCACCCAGTCGCCTGAGGACTGATCCATGCCCTCCTCTAGGAAGAGAGAGGGTTTCTTCTCACTTACTGCTCCCCAGCACAGCACAGGGGGACAAACCAATTTCCTCACTCACATTAGGCATAACTGTGTTTACTCACATAAATCCCCTCCCCCACTGTGTTCCAACAATTATCAATAGGAGAAAGATAGCAAGGACATGCAAACAGGGTATTCAGGTAGAGTAAGACAATACATTAAGACAGATGTGACTCGTGAAACATTTCTTACATGCTAACTGTGGAAAATTACAAGTGGTCCCTGACTGAGGGGGCTCTAATTTTGCAACTTGGAGATGTCTGCGATGGGGACACTCACAGGTACTGGCTTTTTTACTTGCAGCACGGTGTTGAACTCACTACATGAGGCACAGGCTACTCTATCTTCCAGGAGGCCTTGTGTTAGATGATTCTGCGCAACTGTCAGCTGATGTAAATGTTCTGAGCGGCCGGGCTAGGCTATGTTTCATAATTTAGGTGAAATAAACGGATTTCTTGTTGTCCTTTCTTATTAGCATATACTATTGCATAGAATGGCAGGCTTTCTTGAGACACTGGCTTGTGAAATTTTCAACTCTGGGGAGTTTATAATGATGTAATCACAAGTTCGGGAACATCTGTATTTGCTGACTCAATACTTTGAACACAGTAAACTGGGCATCCTGCCTTTCACTGGCAGATCCAGTTAGAACAGCACTCCTACTTTGCCTTTACAAGTGACACTCCGTGGCTGCCCAGAAATGGCCCGCTGGGAAGAGGATTCCTCTGGGGGTAGCGGGTAGAGGAGAATATTCCAAGTGATGGGTCTACTGTGGAAGACCCGTAAGAACTTGAGCACATCTCTACCTCTTGTCTTTAAATGTGGGTTGGAACTTCTCAATCATGTCCATCTACTTCAGAGGTTCCAGGATTCTGGAACAGCCTCTCTGGCACCAGCCATGGGATCGAGTTCTACTTCTTAATTCTCTCTTCCTGTTTTGAGTGTCTTGCTTTCCCCAGGCGCCACAGAGTCCATGCTTTGCAGGACAAATGACACGGACAAGAAATGAGGACTCAGACTGAATGGATGTTGTCTACACAGCACGCTCCCACACACTGCTTCCCTAGCGCCTCACGCCAAGCGCATCATCAGTGCACATCATCAATGTTTTCCTCCAGGGAGCTGTGAAAATTCCGCCGTGTACTTGCAACTATGATGTATTCACGGTTCAAAACCAAGGGAGGGCAGACTGATGTCCCTCCTCCCCAAATGCCCACATGGCCTCACATTCACAGACCCAGTGAGCAACTAGCAACTCTGAGAGGAAATGAAAAGCTCTCAGAGTTCATAACTGTGCTTTACTGTCCTGGGGGAGGGTGTCCAGGAGGAACAAGGAAAGAGGAGGTGGAAGGAGGAATTCTATGAGGCAAGTGAAACCAACAAGAGGAGAGAGACATCAGTAGGCAAAGGACATTCTTTCATGGTCATCTTATAGCTCCATCACTTTAGTGGCCTTCCTGGACGGGAACTTACCCTCCATCTTCCACGGTTGCCTCTTTCAAATGGATGTATGTTTCAGGGAAAATGCCCTACGGAGAGAGAAATCTTGTTATACGGACATTTAAAAACGGTTGCATGAATACCACAAGGTGGGCTTTGAACACCTTGGCCAAAGGAAATTCCCTACTGAGTTGGCAGGGTGTCACTCATAATGACCAATGGCATTCCAAAGGAGGAAAGGTGGAAACGCTGAAACAGGGGAAATTAAGATTTCGGTTCAGGATGCACAGGATGTTTTGAAAATAAAGAGTCGAAACGCCCCATCAGCTTGGAGACCCAACAATGGCAAGGAGAGTAATACTGAAGACCTAGAATCTGTACAGAGCCTACGTGCGTGCCACAGTGCATCCATTAAGGGGCCTTGCATCGTGAGACAAGCAGCTCACACTTTAGCTTCCTACAGAAATATCCATCAGTGCCTTCACTGAAGACCAACCGCATATCACTTTTAGCTACCTGATCATTTCATCATTGCATAGTCTCCGATGGTTCTCCACTGTATAACCCTAAAAGGCATTTCTATATCAGTATGATGACACTGCTCACTAGAGAGAGAATGTACAAAAAAAAAGTCCCAAGGGAAGGGCTTAAAACCACTGGGTGGGAACCAGAGAGCTGCCGGAAGGGAGAGAATTTCTCAGTAGGCAGGAGCCAGCCACATGAGTTCCCTTGAATATCAAAAGTTCATGTCTTATTGTGCAATGTCTTATACTCTCAAGAAGCCACATAGGGATGGGAGCCGCTGGGTTTTGCTTTAGACTAGTTTACATGGCAGAGTAGGTGAACCAGCTGGCATCCTGGCTCAATTACTCCTAGCCTTTCTTGTAGAAGGGCTGGCGGCATGCTCTCTGTGGACATTACATGCCAGGGATGGCTGACCACACAGGTGGTCGTGGAGGCAGCCCACAGTCCACAGGACCACATAGTTCAAAATGTGCGTGCACCCTGTCCTCCTTAATAGGACAAGGAGCCAGTGAACTCAGACAGCGGCTGCCCCTGTGGCCAGTTTCATAGGCTGTATTTGTCTATGTAACACTTTCTCCCTTTGCATCCTTTGCCAAAAAAAAAAACAGCGAATGGCCAGACCCTTGGGGATCAAGCTGATCTCAGCACAGGGACGACAAAGGGGATCTTGCAACTGCTTCCTGCAGAAGCAAAAGGCCCCATTGCTTCAGCTAGACTGAGTGACACATTGGTGAGAAGGCACTGTCAGCTCCCTCCATTGATGAGACCAACACCACACATAAGGTGACCTTGAGTTTCTCCAGGTGCCCAGGATAAAGAGTGACTGGGGAAGAGTGACTAAGCAACAATCAAACCAACACAAATTCAACGTCACACCGAAGCCACAAGGCCACTGTTGATATCTGACAGAGGAACAACTAGGCGTCACCTTCACATATCAGACATTGTCACAAGGGGTTTGCGTGCACTTGGCTGTATTTGTTTTCAAAATGTTCTTAGTCAATCCATGACTGAACACTTGCCCATCGCCCTGTCCATTTAAGTATCTGTCTAATTACAGACCTTTCATAATAGCTCGATGTTTTTATTCTCAGCTTTCATATGTTTAATTGATGGTATTTAAATGTCTTCTTCCTATTGAAGTTATCTGGAAGCAGTCATATTTTAATTTAAAAAAAAAAAAAAAAAAA
>NC_034597.1:58815147-58824289 GCF_900095145.1 Mus pahari
CCAAAAAACAAACAAACAAACAAGCCTTTCATTGACATATAAAGAAATTGGATCTTACAGAAAAACCCTGTCTCAAAAAAACAAAACAAAACAAAACAAAACAAAAAAAAAAAGAAAAAAGAAAAAAAAGAAAGAAACTGGATCTCGAGAGATGGGTCACTTAGTAACCAGCAAGAGGACCTGAGTACCATCCCAGCCCGCACATAGTTAGTCATCTCAGAGCTAGGGATGCAGGGCTTGATGGCCAGCCAGCCTCGCTGAAGCAGTGAGTTCCAGGCCAGTGCGAGAACTTGTCTCAAAATATACCATGGGAATACATACTGGGGTCACACACTCTGGCTTCCACAATTATGCATTCGCACATGTGAATATAACGGTAAATTTTATGTTACCTAGCCTTTCACAATAGAAGAGTGAAGAATTCATGAAGAGAGAGAGGGGGTTGGGTAGGAGCAGTCAGTTTAAAGTAGCAGTTATGGGCTAACAAGCTGGCTCAGTGGGTAAACATGTTTTCTGCCAGGCCTGACAACGTGAGTTGTCATCTGATGGAAGGAGGGAATTGATTCCTCCAAGTTGTCCTGTGACCTCCACCTTCAGGCTGTGGCACATGAGCGTGCATGTGCACATGCACACATGCACAGACACAAACATAAATGAATGTGCTGTATGGCATTGCCAGGGCCAGGCATGTGGCTCTAGGACAAAACACAAGTTTAAGATGTGGGAGGTTTTAACTCAACTTGCCTCAGTCTCCGAAGTAGCTCGGATAACAGGTGTGCACTGCTAGGCCCAGCTGTTCTGGACGGTTCCTATGATCTGTCTGAGTTTTCCGTTCACTTTTTTACATATTAAGAAAGAAAAGGGCTGAGAACTAAGTGGCCTGGGTATTCTTTGTCTCTAACAAAACCCTCCAATGTAATACTGCTAATTCAAAGAAAAATTCTGGCAAATCAAGATGTTTTTTTTTAAAAAAAAAAAAAAGAAAGAAAGAAAGAAAGAAAGAAAGAAAGAAAGAAAGAAAGAAAGAAAGAAAGAAAGAAAGAAAGCTGAGTTCATAGTCTGGTGACTGGTCCCCACTAACCCCTGGGAGCCAGCCAAGCCAAGGGTACTCAGAAACATAAGCCAATGGTGACTTAGCCTGATGCTGACCATTACAGACAGTTTACTCAGGCATGAAGGTGTTGACATCCAGAGCTCACTGTGCTGTCGTCTGCAGCATCATTGTGTTGTGGTGGCACCAGGCCATTTATCATCATCTGGTTTCTCTCCAAAGGCCAGAGCCAACCTGGGTCTCCAATTTCCAACATGCAGCCCATCTCTCAGGTCTGCCTTTCCTTTCTCAATGCAACCTACTTACTAGAATAAAATGATTCTATTTTATTTCAACCAAGTGTTTTCCCCCATGGTATCCTGTCCACGCACCCACGATCCTGCCAGGATTAAGGATGAATTTCTTCGAGGCTCCAGTCTTCAATTTGTAAAGCCACCAGTTTCCCTTTATCACCGCTCCAAAGGGCTAGATTGGCTACAAATGACACCAATAATTTCCTCGAAAGCAATAGGCCTTTCAAATAACTCTTCCCTTAAGGCAGGAAAAGGAGGGACCAGCATGGGACAGCATTTCTATCAGGCTCAAAATGAACGGGTGTCACAAACCCAGCAAAATTCAAGGCTGATTGATGACTTTAATTCCATCTTTGTTTCTTGGATTTCCTCATAGAGAGATAATTTAGTTTAAAAAACAAATCAAAACTCATCAAGGCACAGCCAAGTTACTCATGTCTCTCTCCCTTGCCCCACCATGCTCAAGACAGAGTTTCTCTGTGTAGTCCTGGCTGTCCTGGAACGAGCTCTATAGACCAAGCTGGCCTCACAGAGATCTGCCTGCCTCTGCCTCCAGAATGCTGGGATTAAAGGTATGGGCCATCACACCCGGCCTCAGGTTTTTCTTTAACAAAGGACAGAGGACCTCTTAGTGAAATAGTTTTCTCCAGAAGGTGAAGTTTTGTTTTGTTTTGTTTTGTTTTATAAAGATAGGGTTTTTTTTCTGTATTGCCTTTTTTTTAAAGATTTATTTATTTATTATATGTAAGTACACTGTAGCTGTCTTCAGACACTCCAGAAGAGGGTGCCAGATCTCGTTACGGATGGTTGTGATCCACCATGTGGTTGCTGGGATTTGAACTTAAGACCTTCAGATGAGCAGTCAGTGCTCTTAACCACTGAGCCATCTCTCCAACCAAAGGTGAAGTTTTTAAGCTTACAGGTTTTAAAGAACATTTTAATTAACAATCAAACAAGCAAAAGTCTCAAGAACATGACAACCATGCACATGGTTCAGGTGATCCTAACTGGACCATTTAGTATTCCAATCAGACTCCTTGGAATGTAGTATTCCAGTTAGTGGTGGCAGGCACCACTAGCTAGAGGGACGAAGACATTAGGAAAGCACAGAATGCCGTAGAAGCCAAGGTCTTCCATGCTGGAACAAATCCTTATGTAGGGTAAAGGTCTTGAGACATTTTTTAACAGTATCTCCTGGGTTTGGTGGTTGGTTCAGTTGTTGTTATTGGAATGGAGGTGTTAGTGAGACTCAGGGCGTCTTGTATGCTAGGTAGTGTCTGCGACTCAAATAATTTGGAGCTAGGATACCACTACGTTACTCAGGCTGGCCTCAAAATTGCCTCAGTCTCCTAAGTAGCTGGGATGCCAGGTGTGCCCCTCCAGACCCCACCCCCCACCCCCACCTATTCTTGATGTTTTTTTAGGCTTTGTCTTAAAAAGATCTATGCTAACTTTTTTTTTTTTTTTTTTTTTTTTTTTGGGGGGGGGGGGGGGGGGGGGGGGTGGGGGGGAGCCAGCACCTACAACTGTGAGTAAAAATAACTAGTGACAGAGCTAAACCCACACGCAGCAGGAGTGGGCGTGCCGGGCACCAGCTCCACCCCAACCCCCTGGGCCTTCAATCTAGCCCTAGGATACCCACATCATGACATACATCTGATTGCTACACTGATCTCTACGGGAACACTAGGGATGCTGAAGCCAGCAAGAGAAGAAGCAAAAACAGCTCAGTTGGAAATCGCATGTGGCACTGGGCTCTGACTGCGGGTGGAAGAGCTCAGCCATTAGGGCATGTCAGGGACAAGTGGACTCACACCAGGGGGGACCTGGCACCTGCAGGGACAGCAAATGTTCTTTTGTTAGATTATGAGATCATCAAAGTGAGTAATGTGTGTGTGTGTGTGTGTGTGTGTGTGTGTGTGTGTGTGTGTGTGTGTGGTGTGTGTGTCTGTGTATCTGGCTGTGTGTGTACACAAGTGTGCAAGCACTAAGCTTGAAGAGTCATCAACTTCAGCCACACTTGCCTTTGGGGTTTCTGTGATCTCTAGCTTGAAGGCTGGCTCCTAGTCCTTCTGAGATCTGGGGGTTTCACTGGCCAACCTGCACGGACTACGTCTGGCTTGCTGTGTGGTCAAAGAGTAAGAATCATGAATTTTTCCTACCCTTTCTGCCCTGATAAATTCAAGTTTTTCTCACCCTCTGCTATGGGGCTCTCCAGCTAACTGAAATAATAAAGTCCTATCCACGCTGTTCTTGCAGAAGCAAAGTGCTGGCACATTGTGAGGCTCCATAAGCAACATCAAAGAAAGTGCTGACACAGGGTCTACAGCGAACCAGGGGCACATTAACACAGCCAGGAGACATTCTTTAGTTTGATGATGAGCTGCCCTGACACTGTGAAAGGAAACCATCCAGGCCAGCGTTTTCCCCCAACTCTGCCCATGGTGAATCATAACAAACACAGTCATAGTCCAGTACTATACCAGAAAAAAAAAAGGCAATAAAAATCATGAACTAGATAAACGTAAATATCCGAAGCAAACATGTCACGGGTGTCTCTGTTCTTCAGTTTTGTTTTTCTGGGGAAAATCTACTAAAATAACTCCAAATTATTCCCTGGGCCTCTTAGTGTGAAATCACCAACCACTCTGGTTTGATGGCATGAGATGGGTGACATGACCCTTCAGTTCTGACAGTGTATGACTGGAAGGAAGTAAAGGATACAGGGAGAAGTGGGTCCTGTCCCTTCCTCCCTGACAGAGGTCCCTAGGGCACTGTTACTGTCCTGCTGCCTTATTCAGCTTTAAGGGTAGACAGCCTTCTCGTGAGTCAGCTGCTAGGAGACGTATCCATGGAACCTGTGCGATTGCTCTTGGGCACTGGGGCCCAAACATTTGATTTCAGATCAAAGGACGAATCATTGAAAAGAAAGCAAACCAGCTGAAGAGAAGCAGGTAAAGGCGTCCCACAGCACAACACAGAGCCACAGGCAGTCAGGGGAGGAAAGCCACTGAACATACCTTTTTAGATCTGTTCTGGAGAGCATATCCTCTGAACCAGCCTGTGGGGGCGGGGTAAGAGAGGGGAGAACAGAAATCATTTCATGTTTTCTGGAAGGACAAAAAAAAAAGGCATCAGCAACATACATTCACATGTTCTCTCAGCAATCCTGAGCTGGAAACCAAGAGATCACTATCAATGAAATCTAGAGCAGCGGTTCTCAACCTGTCCACAAAGACTTTGAGACCCTTTCACGGGGGTCACCTAAGACCACGGGAAAACACACACATTTACACTACGATTCGTAACAGTAACAATATTACAGTTATGAAGCAGCAATGGAAACAATTTTATGGTGGGAGGAGGGGTGTCACCCCGACGTGAGAAACTGTGTATTAAAGGGTGTCAGCATTAGGAGGCCTGAGAACCACTGCCTTTGACTGTGAACCATCCCGTTTCTTACCCAGTAAAGATTGATTTGAAGGCCATATTCTCTTATTAGCCCCAAGACTTAAAAGTCTGCCCAGAGGGGGCTGAGAAATGACTCAGCAGTTAGGAACACCTGCTGCTCTTGTGGAGGACCTAGCCTGAGCCTCCCACGGGCTGAGATGACAATTGTGTACCAAACACCACACTAAAGCTTTAATTCTTTCCTAAAATCCTAAAGGGATTTATAGAGAGACATTTTCTCATTTATCATGGCGTATACAACTTAAGGTGTCCACAAACAAGTATTTTATATTAAAAATGACTGAACACATGTTTTTTGTTTTTTTGTTTTTTTAATAGCCATGCCCGCCTAAGGCATCAACGTGCTCAGTAGCCAGCTTGCCTCAGGAAGCCTCCTGTACATAGAATCCTGTAAGTAGACAGTGAATCCACGCAATCTGTAGTTGGGATTGGAGGCATCTGGCAGTAGGCCTCTAGAGCTGGCTCATTTTTGTTATAAAAGATCAATCAGAAAATAGTTCCATACTCTGTCTGTACATGTTACAAGAAGAAAATGGGGCTAACTAACCTCTTTGGGTACAGATTGAGTAATGATTTCACAAATTTTAAATTATCAGTGAAACTAAAAAAATTAAGGAATTTGCTATGTGTTGGAGAGGGGGTGGGAGGATGGGGCTTTGGCATGGAATTGTAGTCTGTATCACTAGGCGCGGCTGAGCAAACACTGGTCTCACTTTAAGAAACCAAAGTGCAGGAATCCAGGCTAAGCATCCCAGATACATTGACCATTCCTCCCATGACTCAAGAGTCTACGTCCCTCCATAGTCTTGATTCTGATAAGATATGAAAAGACTTTGGGGCAAATGGCTGGCTTTGCCATCACCCTAGATCAAGGGCAGAGCTGGAGGCCCCACTGAGAAAGATCGGGAGTTTTCATTTCTCAGGCCCTATAAAACCAAGAAGTCACAAGACAGCCCGACCTGCTTACCCAGAAGAATGTATCTTGCATGCCTGTAAATGGTGGTCTACACAGCCATCTATCACAAAAGTATGTTTCCCAAACCTGTCATCTGGGGAGGCGGGAGGACAATTTCATTTTAACCTTCTAAGAAGCTTGTCTCTAGAATCACAGTGTGTGTATAACTGCTAGGAACAATGTGCAAAATTATGATTCTGGAATTGTCCAAGTGAATACTCATTTTCTTTGGCCGCAGGCAATGGTAAGCACCTTGTCTACAGCTGTGAGTATGATGGTATTAATAACAGTCACAGCTCTAAGATTGCAACTACTAATGATTGCGAATAACTCCAAAGGCTATGACCACGGCACACAGTTGTTGGAGAGTCCTATATTATAAAACTGGGTTGCAATAGAGACAAGAACAGTTTTCCTATTAACCCTCAATATCTAATATAAAATCATAATTAAAGACAGTTTGCAGTTGTGATAGTTTGTATACATTTGGCCCAGGGAGTGGCACTATTAGAAGGTGTAGCCCTGTTGGAGTAGGTGTGGCCTTGTTGGAACAGGTGTGTCATAGTGAGTGTGCGCTTTAAGACCCTCATCCTAGCTGCCTGGAAGTCAGTATTACGCTAGCAGCCTTCTGATGAACATGTAGAACTCTCAGCTTCTCCTGCACTATGTCTGCCTGGATGCTGCCATGTTCCTGCCTTAATGATAATGGACTGAACCTCTGAACCTGTAAGCCGACCCCAATTAAATGCTCTTCTTCTAAGAGTTGCCATGGTCATGGTGTCTGCTCACAGCAGTAAAACCCTACCTAAGACAGCAGTTAACATTCAGACAATGAAGGGTGTATCAGGAAGTGGTCTGCAGTCTCAAGCAGAGAACAAGAAGAATGAAATGGCAGGTAATGTTCCCAGGTAATTACAGTGAGAGCAATGGGCCAGGGGGCGAGTCTTAGCTACCTTTTAGTAAGACAAGGCTCCAAAAAAGAGTTTGCAGCCGCCATAGCAAGATGGGTTGCACTTCTGGGGTAAGAAGTCATTTCAGTGTCTTGGGGACTGCCCTAGACCAAGATAAAAGCCCCTCCTCTCAAAGCTGCTGATTCCAAGGGCAAGTTGGCTCAATTTCTCTACTCTACATAATCTTCATCCATCAAGACTCGCCGGCCCATTTCATTCACCTATGGGGGATTTTCTGGCATCCACCTAACAGTGTCCCTACCTGGTTCTTCTCCCTCTGTGGTAGTTCAATAAATACTGTGAAGAAGAAGAGCTGTTATCATGTAGATTATGTAAATGAGCTGAGCTGAGAACACAATACTAAGAGCATGTGCTCAGAGGCACGAGTGAAAAGTCTGGGGACATGGGTATTTGATTAGATAAGATGATTAAGGACAGATCAGTCTAAGAAACTCAAAGGAGCCAGGTGGGAAAATGATTAGGAAAAAAACTTCCAGACAGAAGCAAATCTAATGAAAAGACCGTGAGGCAAGAACTCTGCCCAAAGATGACGGAAAGAGCTCAAAGTGAGAGAGGGCGACTGGGAGGAGCTCCCGGGAGGGTCAGGCAGGAGTGTGGGCCACCATCCTGGGCACCCATTAGATTCACCAGGGAAACTTATTTTCCTTGGTCCCTGAGCAGCCTGGGACACCTTCCCAAATATTCTTCACCAACCTCAGAATCAGAACTTTTCAAAGGATCCCTGGGGACGTCAATGCATCAGCAAAAGTGTCACCTCAGGCACAATTGGCAAAAGTACCACATACCCTGTGAAGTCTGAGCTTTAGCCTAAGCAGGATGGTAAAGAGTGGAGGGGAGAAAGGTGCTTAAATGCCATTGAGTCTTGTGCAAATATAAATAAACAAATAAAGGCATTCTAGCGGCCATACAGGAACGGATGAAGGGAGGTGAGAAGCAGAAGCAGGAAGAGACTGGGGGTTACACTGAAAACGGGAATCGACAAGAAGACCGAACCTATATTTAGAAACTGCTTGAATTGCTCATGGCTTCACTGGCCATGGGCAAGCATGAAGGAAGCAGGGGTGTTCAGCTCTGGGCCTTATGCGAATGGTACATAGTGTTAGCCTACGGTATGCGAAGATTTAAACAGGGGAAACCATGGAGGGTGGTAGAAGGCACAGGCAGCATACCCTGACCCTTAGGCTTCCCTACCTGAACAACTAAGTCCTATAGGTATGATGTGGAACCCTGGCCACGTGCATTGCAGAGGGGAATTGAGAGGGGTTAGACCAGCATGGCAGCTCAGAGCCCAAGTAAGACCATAATGATGACCATCACTTAACAGCTGACCATGTCCCTGAGAGGGAAGCATTTCTGTCAAATGCCAGGGTGTGAAACAAAGGTCAGCCCAGAGAGAATCAAGGTAAGAGAGATTAACTCTAGACAAGAAATGTGACCAGGACCCTGCCTCTTACCACCGGAACCACACAGGCACAATAATCCAAACAACACACGGTAGAAGTGAACAGCTACAATTGAAAATCAGACACACACGGAGTTGGTGAGGCCTGTGTGAGGGCTAGGTTGCAATCTTCCATAGCAAGAGGTTGGTTCATAGAATGGAAGATGGAAATGGCAATTCTTAATTGGATAAAAGACTAGGGAGAGTTTGGAAAGAAGTGAGACCCCTCCGAGATGAGGAGGAACTGCTGGTTTTCGTTACGGCCTAGTAAAAATAACTAGGGACAGAGAGAAAGCTCACTGCTTAGGTTACGGTGCCTGCCAACAAGTCTGATGACCTCAGTTCAGTCTCTAGAACCCACATGAAGGAAGGCGGGAACACACTCTGGCATCTTGGCCTCTTATCTCCACATACGTGCTGGGACACATGCATGCCTACACAGAGAGGCAGGCAGGCAGACAGCCAGATACACACACACACACACACACACACACACACAAATTAAAATATAATTTAAAACTTTTTAAACCTTTAAAGTTATATGTCTTTAGGACTGGTACAATTTACAACTGACATAAATATGGATAACTCCTGGCAAGCCAGGCAAAGGTAAAATGAAGACAATAGGTAACAAGTCTATTGTGATAGCGTGGAGCTGTCTAAAGAAGGGGATAAGACAATGTTCAGGGGCCTGGGGATGGGGTCCTAAGACGGTGTGGAGGTTTGAATATGCATGCCCCCATAGCTCAGGAGTTTGAATGTTTGGGTTTGCAGTTGGTTGACTGTTTGGGCGGGGTTAGGAGATGTGGTCTTTTTGGGGAAGTGTGTCACTGGAAGTAGGCTTTGAGGTTTCAAATGTCCATGCCAGGGTTGGTAATTCTCAGTCTGTGTATGTGTGTAATGTATCTGTCTATCTGTCTGTCTGTCTGTCTGTCTGTCTGTCTGTCTGTCTGTCTGTCT
>NC_034597.1:58824379-58827614 GCF_900095145.1 Mus pahari
TCTCTCTCTCTCTCTCTCTCTCTCTCTCTCTCTCTCTCTCTCTCTCTCTCTTTCCCTCCCTCCCTCCCTCCCTCCCTCACAAACTTGTGGATAAGATGTAAGCTCTTAGCCACTGCTCCAGTGCCACGCCTGCCTGCTGCCACACTCCCTGTCATGATGGTCATGGATTTAGCCATTTAAATTGTAAGCAAGTCCCCAATTCAAGGGTTTTTTTTTTCCCCTCAAATAAGTTTGCCTTGGCAAAGATATCTCATGACAGCAATAGAATACTAAGACAAATACATTAATTCTGCTTGTATTTCCTGATGATATACACTTGTCAAAGCTCCTTGAATTACATCTTAAAAAGAGTGAGTTTTATGTAATTATACTTTTCAGGGTTTTTTTGTTTTTGTTTTTGTTTTGTTTTGTTTGTTTGTTTGGTTGGTTGGTTGGTTTTTCGAGACAGGGTTTCTCTGTGTAGCCCTGGCTGTCCTGGAACTCACTTTTATACTTTTCAGTTTTAAGAGATCAATTGATTAGCACCATTTACCCACTAGAATGACTATGGTCAAAGAGGCTGGCTGTGCCCACAGTTAGCAAGAGTTAAGAGTAATGGGCTCTTGTGCTTGTTGGTTTTGTCAACCTGACACAAATCTAGACATATCTGAGAAGAGAGAATCTTACGTGAAAAAAAATATCTGTGTAAGACTGGCCTGTGGGCAAGCCCAGCTTACTGTGGGTGGTGCCACCCCTGGGCAGGTGGTTCCGAGTTGTGTAAGAAAACAGGCTATGCAATCCTATACACAGTGTTCCTCCATGTCCGTTCCTGCCTCTAAGTCCCTGCCTTGAGTTCCTATCCTGACTTTTCTTCTACAATGGACTGTGATGCCTTAACAGAAGATGAAATAAACCCTTCCCTCCCCAAGTTGCTTTGGGTCCTGGAGTTTTATCACAACAATAAAACCCCCCAACTCTAACAATTCTCTTTTACCATGTTGATAATTTCTTCTAAAGTCACAGGTATCCTACAATTTAGCAATACTCTTATACCTAGGTATTTACTCAAGATAAATGGGAACTTACACTAGTAAGGATGCTCTACAGGAATGCTTACTGATGCTTTAATTCTTTCAAGCTTAAGATGAAACTCATGGAAAGGCACAAATCACGGCACGCTTCTGTAATGAGTACCACTCAACAAGACAGGAAAGTTACTTCCACGTAACTTTATGAATGAGTGAAAGAATCCAAACAATTGATGTGTCTAACACCACTAACATAGAGCTGACTAGCAGGCAAAACTAACAGTTGGTAATGAGATAAGAGCAGCGGCCAAACCGGGCATGGTGGTGCACACCTTTAATCCCAGCATTTGGGAGGCAGAGGCAGGAGAATTTCTGAGTTCAAGGCTAGACTGGTCTACAGAGTGAGTTCCAGGACAGCCAGGGCTATACAGAGAAACCCTGTCTCGAAAACCAAAAAAAAAAAAAAACAAAAAAAAAAAAAAAAAAAAAAAAAANAAAAAAAAAAAGAGCAGCGGCCAATGGCTGGGGTGTTGCATATATGTACGAGAGAAGCTCGGGACACTTTGGGGTGAGGTCTACAGGCTTTGTCATCTGATGAGATGTATTCTACAGTGTATCTAGGTGCATGTTACAGCATATATTGCTCTGGTATTTGATGTCTTTAGAGGAAAGGGAAAGGAAGGAAAAATTATCAAGTGAGAACTACTTTATAAACAAATCAGCTCTAACAGAATGTTATCACTCAGACATGGCTGAGAACTTCAATTTGGCATTGTCTCTACAATGAGTTTGAGCCAGGCACAAAAAAATAGGACACCTTTCTCCGTGACTATACTTTTGTCTTGTGTCTCGTCGGCAACATCATCCCTCCTAATTACTCCTGGCATGCTCCCAAATGGATTCTGAATGAGCTTATACTATTCCTTGATGTTCCAGTGTGGACCGCTGTTCATTTATTCCATCAGCAGGCTAGGAAACCAAGACATGGAGTGTTTCTCTGCCCTAATGTTTACTTCATAACGCAAAGGAGGGAAAACAAAAGAATTCACAGTTACACAGAAACAAAATTTCAAGCAGAGATTCGAGGCAAGAAGGAATGAATAAAGCAAACGTGGGAAAGGCAACTTCAGCAGATGAGGGAAGGCGTGGTGGGAAATCTCTGAGGAGACCCATCAGGGCTGGGGTTTATACTGCGCATGTGACCATTCATTCATTATACATAAAACACTTCTTGAAGTGGATGTATCAGACATCATCTTTAAGGAGGAAGTAAACAGATCCATAAACAAGTAACCAAATACAAAGAGCCCTTTAATGGAGCTGACTGGAGACTCTGGTTCACAAAAGAGTGCGTTATGTATGAATGTGTTCCAGACTCGGGCAATTACTTGGGAATGCTGAAGACTTTCCAAGCAATGAAGTATGGTTCGATGTGTGACTTTACAGAATGTTCCACACAAGCACCTTTTATTTTGCCATCACACGGATCAACGTGCTCTCCTGCTCACGCGCATATAAAAGATCAATAAATTATGTTTATCCTCTCAGAAATGAAAGGGCAGAAATAGAGAGGGAGCTGCTGTTTATAGCGCCTGCCTGACACATGGGGCAGAGAGGAGGCAGCCACAGAGGAGGAGCAGGTGCTAAATCCTGTTGTTTTCCCTTTAACTGTCTCAAGCCTCCTAGCTTAATTAGGCCAGGGTCAAAGGTTGCACCCCTGTGGACCAGGTAAACCTGTCAGTTTCCAGGGCCCTGAACTTAGTGAGTTACCCTTCAAAGCAGAAGCCTTGCAGAACCTCAGGGGATCCTGAGCCAGCTGGGTGCCAGCCCTCCCAGGATGGAGGACATCTTAGTATGAAATCCCCCATTACAGAGGACAGTGGTCCACCTTTATCCGTGGGGAGCATCCCTGCTGCCTCCCAGAGCCCTGAGCCTCAGCTGTTCACATCAAAAGGCATAGGGCTTTCACAAATAAGCTTCAAGGTTAAAAAAAAAAAAAGAAAGAAAGAAAAAAAAGGAAATTCACAGGATGTAAAGATGATACCAGAGGTCAATTCCATTCTGTTGCATCTTTGCTCAGGATCAATCTATTAGCCCTTTGAGAGGCAAGGCTGACAGCTGAAGCCGGAGTTTGAAGGACTCTGAGTACCTGGAAGCCAACAGCTTCACTAAGAATAAACAAGCAATCTGCATAGATAAACACAGGGTTGGTGGGTTGGTTGGGGGGG
>NC_034597.1:58827692-58828860 GCF_900095145.1 Mus pahari
GTGGGGGGGTGGGGGGGTGGGTAGGTCAGTTGGTCAGTTGGTTGGTTGGTTGGTCATTTTTCCCTTGCATCAAGCTGCTGCTGCCGTAGCCTTGCTGTGAGGACAGCCAACTGGACACTCAGAACTCAGTCTTTCAGACGAGGTGACCTTAGTCCTGGGCCTGATCAGCATGAGAGATATGCGTACTATCTGAGCAAGAAACAGTATGGCTTTCTACTTGAATTCCATTTTGGTTTGGAGACAGGGCATCATGTAGCTCAAGCTGGCTTCAAGCTTGCTACGTAGCCTAGGATAACCCTGAACTCCTAAGGGTTCTGCTTGGAGTTCCTGGAATTACACGGATGCACAGACAGACATACTCAGTTTTCAACTTTCTTTCTTTCTTTTTTTAATTTAGTTAATTAAATTTGTTTTGGCAATTTCATGCGTGCATATAATGGATTCTGATTACTTCCACTCAACTTTTTTTTTAATCATTGTAAATTACATATGTGTTGTGCCTGCACGTAGAGCTATGGATATGAGGACTGGGGCTTCCAAAGGCCAGGGGCTTTTGCTCCTTTGTACCTGCAGTTAAGTTTGTGAAGCCACCTGGTGTGGTTACTGAGAACCGAACCTGGATCCTCTGCAGGAGCAGTGTTTTAAGCCACTGAGCCGTCTCTTTAGCCTCTTCAACGTGTATTTTTAAAGGTAAAAAGAATCCTTGTTTGCAGAAGCCTGGCGGCATACATCAGGTACTCTGGAAACATTTGGTGACTATGTTAACGACAACGCAAAGTCTCTTTGGCCTCAGGCTACTGGAAGGAGTGTGAAATAAAGTCTGTACCTACAAGCCACACAAATGTAATGTGAGAGTGGGTAGAGCTGGCAGGACTGCCAGCGACGAGGCCTTACTCCCTCACTAGTGGAACACATCTGGGCTCTGAAGTCACTACCAATTGAATGCAATGAAGCTTCAATCTCTTAAAAGCCATTGTTCAATAAGATCACAGTCACATGCACCCTGCTTTTAAGGCCATTCCAGTATAAACTCTAACTCTGGCTCCAAATTTCTTTCTTTCTTTCTTTCTTTCTTTCTTTCTTTCTTTCTTTCTTTCTTAACTCTGGCTCCAAATTTCTTTCTTTCTTTCTTTCTTTCTTTCTTTCTTTCTTTCTTTCTTTCTTTCTT
>NC_034597.1:58828920-58832791 GCF_900095145.1 Mus pahari
TTTCTTTCTTCCTTCCTTCCTTCCTTCCTTCCTTCCTTCCTTCCTTCCTTTCTTTCTTTCTTTCTTTCTTTCTTTCTTTCTTTCTTTCTTTCTTTTTCTGCTTACCTAGCATAGATGGTAACAGAAATCAGAAATCTCTATTTTCTACTAAAAATAACTCCAAAGAGAAGCAGAGATATCTGCTCCAGATGTTAGGATAACTCCAGAAGGAGGACCAAGCCACTGTGAACAGTCAAGAGGTGACACATCTAAATGCGTCTAGTGCCAGAAAAGGGACATGCCTTGCTTTGGGGGCCACCACAGAGCTTCTCCTCCAGGTGGATCGACACGTTCACTCTGATTTCTGCGTCCTTAATCCTTAAGTGAATCTTAGTCCAGGCTAAGGGGACCTGCTATCTACAAAGCATTTTTTTTTTTTTTTTACAAAAGGTGAGTGGCCCTGCAATCCAAGGCACAGGTGGGACACAAGGAGCTCGTCCTACTCCTCCATGCCACTTTCTCATCCCTTGATCCAGGCAACATCCCTAGAGAGCAGAATCAGTCGGAGAGGTAGCTGCTGGGAGCAGCCCTTTGTGGCATTGCAGAAACTTCTTTGTGTCCAGGTTCTCTTGTCTCTGAGGACTCACAGGCAACTGCCCAAATGGGTCAATGCCAAGTCCTAGTGCGTGATGGCTAATGGAATGAGGGTACTACTCAGGAAAGAGTTGTAAATTCTCCATCAGAGGGTTGGAGAGACACCAGTGTCCAAATAACATGTGTTAGGGTGTATTTCAGGAACATATTCAAATGGTATCTTGAAAGAAAAAAAAAAATAGGAAAAGCTACTCTTTGTTGTAGAAGGACGGACAGCTTCATCCATCTGCAGGATCCGGGAGAGTTCGGTTAGTAAAGTCCTCGCCACACAAGCATGAGGACCTAAGTTTGCTCCTGAGCACCCATTTGAAGTGCTAGCTGTGGTAGTGTACACTTATACTCTCGACACAGGGAGGAGGAGATAGGAGGTAGCTAGCCAGCCAGCTCATCAGCCAACCAGCCCACCAGCCAGCCAGCCCACCAGCCAGCCAGCCCACCAGCCAGCTAGCCCACCAGCCAGCCAGCCCACCAGCCAGCCAGCCCACCAGCCAGCCTAGCCTAATAGGTTAGTCTCAGATCCCAGTAGGACACCCTGTCGCAACAAAGGAGGGTAGCGCCTGAAGAATGACAGAGGTTGGCCTCCTTTCAAATGTATGTGTGCAAATATACCTACACACACACACACACACACACACACACACACACACGTGCACACACACACACACGTTCAGTCTGAGAGGAGACATTGCAGTGGTTGTAACATCTAATTAAGGTCTCTCCTAAACATACTCCTACTACCACACATGTCTTTATAAAAGCACAGTTCAGGAAAGAATGTTCTCAGAGGTGTGACTGATGACAAGCCACACTGAAGGTAAAGGTCAGGAAGATGTGGGAAGGGACCACGCACGCATGCATGCATGCATGCACGCATGCACGCACGCACCCTCATCAAAACACCATAAAGCCCAACCTGCTTCCCAAGCTGAAGCCAAGAGTCCGCACGCACGCAGAGCCTGTCATCAGATTCCGAGCCGCTGGGCTCACTGCCATTTATGTTCGGAAAGGCAGCTGTTTCTACAACTAGGTCACAGTGACAGTATGGATTAAGAATTATAACAAACCTCCCAGGATCTTGACTGAGATGGCAGCAGGAGGGTCCTAATGCACTTTCATCTAGTAGATTTGAAGTGCTTAGTAAGATTGTGTGTGTGTGTGTGTGTGTGTGTCCAGGTTGAACATCCCTTTAAAAATCCAAAATTTGAGGCTCTAAAATTCAAAACTTGTTGGACTGTGGAATGAAAATTCCACTCCAGACTATGTGACAGGTTCCAGTCAAAAGGTATCAAAAGGTAGGTACACTAAAAAACAAACAAACAAACAAACAAACAAAACCTCTATTAAATTACCTTCGGGTTTTGTGTAACAGGTATATATGACACATAAATGAATTTTGTGTTCTCACTTAGGTTCCCAGAATGTTTTATGATAGGTATGTAGTATGTTAACACTCCAAAAATAAATAAATAAATAAACCCTCTGCTTCTAAGCATTCTGGGTAAGGGGTGCTCAGCCTGCACATGGGAATGGGCTTTCTGATTCAGGTGGAATTACACTGGCCTTGTTCCATACGAAAGTAACATGTAAAGAAAGGGAAGCCCTGAAGGTTCACCCTTCTTACGCCTTTCAAAGTCCCAGGGCTGCCCATTGTCCCTAATTCCTGTCCAAAGAGCTACGTTAGCCTCTGAGTCTTTAAAACTTACTCTGAATACGGAGCATTACTCTGTGCCTGCCTCTCAGAGCTCAGAACACCTTTGAGATTAGCCACCCATGCTCGTGAGCACCCCTGTGGTTTATGGAACCGATAGTCAATCAATGGATATGAACTCGGCCCAGAAAGCCAGGGGCCAGAAGTACAATAGGTTCTGGGCTTGAAGCCATTTGTAGTAGCATTAGATTAATCACAGGAAAGAAACACACTGTGGTAACTAGATGCTGACACCTTATGCTTATAACATAATATTCGTATTTTTCAATGCACCACTCTCTAACTGATCACTTCCAAGTCAATGAGTCAGTCGCTGGAACATTTGAGACACCGTGACAGGTGAGAAGCACCTTGTCCAGGGACGGTTAACTTAGACAAGAGTGAACTATCTAATCGAACATAGTCTTCCATTGGTCTCTTCCCTCTGTGGTCTCAGCAACATCACCCTGTTCTCCCAATAGTAAGTGTCTGGTTATTTCTGTATTTACTTTCTTGTCTTGTCTTGTCTTTCTAGGCACACCCCACGAGAGGCAGCAGCTGACTGGTCTCTCACTCGTTTGAGCAGAGGTACCATCTTCTGTGCTTAAACACACTGGGCACATGGTAGGGTGAAGCAGGCGTGGCTGAAAAAAAACAAGGTGATTGTAGCTGAGGTGCCCAGTGTCTCTGTCCGCATGTTCACAGATCTGGGGCAGAAAAGAGCATTCTGCATGTCTTGCTGCCAAATACCTTCCAGGGTTTAAGAAGCAAGGTGGCAGCGCCAGCGACAGGCAGACTGGTGCCAAGGAGGAAGGACAAGGGGCACTGGCTTCAGCTAGCATTCTCTTCTCTGACAGCCTCTGAAGGCAAACAACTCTCGGGGAACTACAAACACTACTGCCTCACTTCCTTCTTTCATCTTTAAGTAACAAATTAAGCTGGGGTGGAGAGTGGTCACAAGATCCAAGGGACAATACTGAGAGCAGCTCTCTCATTAGAGACTGAAGTCTAAAGTCAAAGATTAAGCTGGCTTCGAGTATCTCAGACACTTAAATACAGAGTCAGAATACGACAACAGAGCGATCACGGCTCCTGGTATCTAACTACCTAAGGGGAATAAACACACATCCTCACGAAACTGGCTCATGGGTATTTACAGCAGCCTCATGGCTGAAAGATCTAAACAACTCTAATATCCACTTGATGAGGCATGGATGAGCTGTGGTATATCCATGCAATGAAAAGAAAAAAAATGAAGTATTAATGCTTGTTATAATGTACATGAACCCTGAAAACACTAAACTAATCAGGAGTCAGCCACAAAGCACCACACACACTGTCTGGCTGTGTTACTATAAAAGTCTAGCACAAACAAACTCACAGAAGCAGAAAGCAGGCAAATGGCTGGCAAGTGGTAGAGATGGGGGTAATGGAAGGAGATTGTGATTGACAGTTGCCCAACTCCCTGGGTAGTACACTTAGTAATAACCACAGTATCGTAGACCGTGTGGGCAAACTGTGTGGCGTTTGAGTTATATCTTTTTTTTTTTT
>NC_034597.1:58832826-58843429 GCF_900095145.1 Mus pahari
GAAGAGCAGTAAGGTGCTCTTACCCACTGAGCCATCTCACCAGCCCCCTTGAGTTATATCTTAATAAAGCTTCTGTTTCAGATTAAGAACAAAAACATCCGCCATAACCAAATCCTTGTGCAGCTGCTGAGGGCAGGAGACCTGGAGTGCCTCCCAAAGTGTCACAGTCTCTTACCTCACCTGCATTCACTCCAGGCTTTTGCTGAGGGCCAAGAGCAAGTCAGAAGCTAGGCTGAGCACCTGGAGATTAAGCCAGAGCCTGCTGTGACTCTACAGCAGTTACTGCTCTTGGGGAATCACTCACTGACCCACAGGGCAGGAAGCAGCCACGAAGAGTCCTCAGTGGCATTCTGTTGTGGGCTGTGGGCCGAAAACGTTCAAGAAAAATGTCTGGGAGGACTCAGCTCCATGCCAGAAGAGTACACATAGATCAGGTATGCTTGTCTCAAAGGTAGGGTGGAGCCAAAGGCGCAGAGGGAGAGTCCCCAAATCACCAACAGGAAGCTGCAAGACATAAACCCCCCAGAGGCCAAGAAATGGTGCCAGCCTTGCCAGGGCACTCTCTCTGGCAGTACCATGGGCGTTTCCATTCTGTTTATTTGTTTTAAAAGAAGAAGGGAGCAGAGAGGGTGAATTAACACAAGTCATTACCCCGCATTTCCTGCAGGTCTTCTGTTTGCAAAGCACTCCTGCCCCCAGCCCTCAACTGCCTGAAGTAATAAAGGAATTTAAGACTCAAGCCAAGAACTCGAAGTACTAAGCAGATACAAGAGCCTCCCCTTGAGTGTCGGGCATGCCAGGCACTATTTAAAAACGAATCCCATAAAAGAAACACTATTGGAAGAAATATAATCCAATGTCAAAATCCGTGTGAAATTGACATGCGACTTGGAGGTCATGAACTCTGTATGTGTTCTTTCTCCTCACTCACGCCAGGACACTTTGAAAGCACAGTGGGTGACACCCTTCTCTGAGCACCCAGCATTCTACCACTGACACTCAAACACTCCATGACAACCACTACAAGAGAATTCTCTTCTTGCTGGCTGGGCCTGATCATCCCCAAAATGCAATGCCAAGGAGGCTTTTCATGTGGTGCTCAATGGAGCACTCCCTGCAGTCACACTGTGTAGGAGCTGCAATACACTAGAAGCACCTTGGGTTGGGATCTGGGGGCCCAATTATATAGGATTCAAAACAGATGGGACTTGTGTGTCTGTGTTTATATTAAGTACAATATGAGCATCCCTAATCCAAAATTGCAAAATTCAAAATGCTCCAAGACTCAAAATGTTATGAGCACAGACATGACTTCACAGGTGGATTATACACCATGATGAAATTATTTAAAATACTGTATAAAATTTTCTTCAGGCTATGTGCATAAGACATATATATAAAAAAAAAAGAGATGAATTTACAGCTAGGCACTATTCAATATTTCACTATGTATATTCCAAAATCTAAAATAGTCTGAAATCATAGACTTCCAGTCCCAAGTACTCTAGATAAGAGATCCACCAATGTATAAGAATGAACATACACAAAACTACTACTAATATGTACTCTATGAGAACAATGTGCTTCAAGTAGCTACCACAAAATATATTAGCACCACATAAAAACATTCAAAACCAACCTATTTTGAGAAAACAATCTTAAGAATGCACTTTAGGGATGGCATTAACTTTATGTCAGATCAACATCAATACTCTATTCTTCTCTGATGTGATCCATAGGGCAATTAGGAAGCACTCCCCCCAACCCGTCCCCACACACATCTCACAGAGAGAGAGACACACACACATAGACAAGAGAGTTTACTAGTAAAAAGGGAAGAATTTCCACCCAGCATTTGTGGTAGCTTCGTGCCTGAGGCATTTGCTGATGTAAGAAAGGCAGCCTGAGTGGCTTAGAGTGACCTTTCTAAAGACCTTATATGGGGCCATCAGGACAAAAATTAGAGAGCTGAGCCTCACAATTCGCGTTGGCTGTAATTTTGGTAAAGCATAAAGCTGTAGCATGGATGAAGACAGTGATTAAAAGGCTTAATAAGCAGGAGTTAAAAGAGATGTTGAGCGCAATTCTAAAACAGTAGGCATATATATTCTAAAAACAGGTTTGAGACCATATAAAGCAAAAGAAAAATCCCATCTCTATAGAGACAGAAACTACAATCATGGTGGAAAACTCAACACAGTAACCAAAAAAGGCAGGAAAAAGTTAGCATACAGCAGACTGAAAAAACGGGTATAAATAATCTGGAGGCAAATGTTATCACGGAACTTAATTCTCAACAATCCTTATGCATACATTTCTTTAAGTCCACGTGGAAGTTATCAAAGTTAAACATGTGCTTTTAACCTACACGGTGGGTGAGTATGCCCACGAAAACCACAGTATACGTTTACCTGCCCCTCTGACAAAGGACTGACGGAGTAAGGTCTAAGGGAACTGTGGTTTCCAGGAGCAAGAGTTCTAAACCATGCATGACAGGTGTTGTGAGTAGAGCGCTAACTTCAAACCAATGGCTAGTGAGGCCTGAAGGTGCCAGGGTGATAGTTAAAGCAGAAACAAGAATGGAAGAGTCCACCTAGCCCTTCTATCTACTTGCTACCCCTGGAAGCCTAAGAGCTACCACGGAGTTGTACAGAAAGAAAAGCAGTACAAGGGCCCAGCTCAAAGGAAGGCAGCCATCACAGCAGCTCCCCATGCAAGCAGGAGGGTGACCTAGCTTCACTCTGAACAAACCCTGCTTCCTTTTCCCCTAGGCTTCCCATCTTTCCCCCTTCTTGAATCATCCACTCCTAACCTGGCTTGTAGGTGACACTTTCACACTGTCCTAGCATTTACCAACGCAGAGTGTCTTTCTCAATAAGCTTTGCTCTAAGAGAAAAAAAAATATATCTGCCTAGCTTCCTGTCGCCATCCCTTAATCCCAACTTTCATGGGTTATGATGAACTGGGCTCAAAGGTTTGTTCTCTGTCTTGCTCTGTGACCTCAGTGGCTTGGATACACCTTCGTTGTTCCAGGGTTTGGGACTAGAGATGTGAACGCCTGGGGGAGGTCTCCTAGGATGGGAGGGGGAGATGCAGGCGTGCTCTGTGCTTTGCACAGTCTTACAAATTGCTCCAGTTAGACAGAACCACTTCCCAAGCCTGAGCTGGCTGGAGGAAACAAACAAACATAAGCAGGACCTGCTGTTATCATTCTGACCTAATTCTCTCAGCGTCTCAGGACTACCACAGAGCTCTGCCCTCATTCTACCCCCAACCCGGAAACGCTAGGCACCAAGTAGAAAGAGATCCACCCTGAAATGGCGACGCTTCCTTTCAGCTACCACAGGCCTGAGGTTCTGAGTGTGTGTGTATGTGTGTCTCCCTAGCCTATTCTGCAGCTAACTCTTTTGCATCAAGTGATGAGAATCTTGACTCTGGGCATATCCACATTCCCATGGGGGGCGGCTGTGTTGAAAAATACCCTCCATATAGGTACTTCCTAGGCTCTCACTGTTGGCCCTGCAGCAGGAGGAGTAGAGCACATGGATCCTAACACAAAGTGCTTCATTATTAACGAATTCCTACTGATTCTTGGTGGGCCCCACCCAGCAGAAGGCCGCAATACTCACCCTCATACATCTCCAGGATGTGGACGGTGTCGCCGATCTGCAAGGAGAGCTCCACATCTTGAGATGCATTGTAGTTGTAGATTGCTGTAAACGAGGGGGAAAAAAGTGGGGGAGAGGGGATTAGAAAACATGCACTTTTAAAAGTTACTGCCTGGTATATTTGTTCTCATTTGCTTCTCTGTTATGGTGATAAAACCCTGACCAAATTTACAATCTATCATCTAGAGAAGCCAAGGCGGGAGCTCAAGGCAGGAACCTGGGGGCAGGAACTGAAGTCGAAACCATGAAGGAACATTGCTTTCTAGCTTGCTTCACCTGGCTTGCTCTGCTACTTTACTTATACAGCCCCGGCCCACCTGCCTAGGGATGGTACCCCCCACAGTGGGCTACCCTCCACCAGTCAGCAGATAAGACAAGTCCTCAGACCAATCGAATGAAGAATTCATCAGCTTAGGCTCCCTCTTTCCAGGTCTGTCAAGTTAACAGCCAACACTATCTATTACAGTATTTAATAAGTCAGCCACCTCTGTTGAACGATTTCATATGATCCTCTGTATGTAAAGCATTAAACAGAGCTGTATATGTCCTCCAATATGCCGACTGGTTGCCTAACACATACCACATCCTGTGTCAGATAAAAAAAAACATAGATGTAGCCTCTGTTCCTAGGAAACATGATAGTCTAGTGGGAGGAAGAAAGATATCAAGTGTACAATCCAGATCCCAGAAATAACTCTTTAATTAAACTTGGGACAACACTACCAAAGAATCCAGGCTAGAGAATACAATGAGAACCTCTGTAGGTCAGTCCCCTCGTCCATGAGACAACAGCCAATGTGAAACCCATTTACGCTTACGGTCTTTAGGGCACAGGGGGAGTGGTCTCTTGGCTTCCTTGGCACGGTGCTCAGCAGGCATTTGAATGCATTTGAGTGACATCTACCTCTAGTAACAGAGTGATGATATAGGTCACAATGCAGGGATGGCGCCTTGTTCCAGCCCTCAATACCCTGGGGACAGAGTAAACCTAGCACTCCATAATCCTGAGGACCATGTTAAGTCCCCAGAACAGAAAGCAGCAGACTAAATCACAATTGAACCAGGGGTGACCAGGCCAGAACTTTGCATAGGTGCTTTACCATAACTCCACTGGAGTGACTAAGAGGCATATGAAAACACATTCAGTAATACTAGTCACGAGGGGACTGCAAATCAAAACCCCCATCAGATGCCACGTCCACACCTCCTGGAAGAGCTGCATTGAAAAAGATATTGGCCAAGACAACGGAGCAGAACTCACAAGCTTGGCTGGTAGGACTGCAAAATGGAAGCCCCTTTAGAAACAAGATGGACAGTTTCTTAAAACTAGTTTACTTAAATTAGTTTAAATGTCAATTTAATTATTTTCTATTTTTAATAAAAATTAGATTTATAAATTAATTAATAATTAAATTTAAATAATTAGACTCAGCAAACCCACTCCTAGGAGAATGACAGAAAGAAGAAAAACCTACACACCTACACAATCCCCTTAGCTCAATGTTAGCAGTTGCTGCATTGGGAAGCGATTTCCAAACCAATCTCCTGCAGCCGTGGGTGCTGCCTCATTAGGATCTTTAGTTACCTCAGGGTGTTTTCTACAAGGTGAGGAAAGATTAGAATGTGTGGAAGCTGAGATGTGCTGTGCCAGCCACCACTAGGAGCCAGCAGTAGCATGGGCTAGACTCTCCTGGGAGTCTCCAGGGGGCATGCAGACCAGTCCACACCTTCATTTCAGAACTCTGGGCTCCAGAACTTGAGGTAACACATTCCTGTTGTCCCCAGCCACTGAATATGCCACCATTTGCTACAGCAGCCACTGGAAATCAACGTGGCTGTGCTATACGCACTAATAAACAAGATGAAACAAACTCAGCTATGGCTGGGTACACAACTATGGATGGTACAGTGTGCTGTGACGTCTGCACCAGGTGGACTGCATGACCCTGCCCTGTGAGGATAGGAAAACGCAGTGATATCCAGTCTCTTACAAACTGCGGTGTGGACCAGACAGCACCTAAGCATACCCTCCCCTACACTGTCACTCCAGATGACTGACAGAGCTAAAATAATGTAGGTGGTAGTAGGCAACAGCTACATTGTATCACTTGAGAAATACAACCTGTGAAGTTTCTGCCCCATATACCTGAGGACCTGACATTGGAAACTCAGCCTCCATTTTTCATGCCAGGTTTGGGCACACGTGCATCTGTAACCTTGCCAAGGGATTGGAAGACAGGAAGACCCCTGGGGCTCACGAATCGGCCAGTCTATCTAGTTAGTGAGCTCCAGGTTCGGTGAAAGAACCTGTCTCAAAAAGTAAAGCGGAGAGCAATGAAATAAGTAAGACACCTAATGTTGACCTCCGCCCTCCACATACATATATCCTATATGCAAGCATATGCATGTACCCATGAATACATACATACACCACACACACACACACACACACACTGGGGGGGGGGAGAGAATGAGAACAAAAATATATCTACATATATACAATAGACACAGTATCTTTTCTGAGTAGTTTTGATCTTAAGTGAATCACACCTTGTTAAACAATATCAAGTCCCCTTCCCACCAGGGATCATATTGACTGGTTGCCTATTTAGTATCACAAACTGTCTTAGAGAATGACAAACACAGCCATGTGGCTGCTGAGCCCTAGTTAAAACAGATAGAGGGCTGACAACTATGCTAAGCTAAAGAAGACATAGGCAAACACATTTCTATTCCATGTGCCTCTGGAATGTCCAGACGATGATAATCTGTCAGACATTACAACAAACAAGTTGCTGCTCTACCTGGATATGAGAAGGGCCCCTGAGCAACCTATCCATTCAGCAACTTGTTAGGGAGGTGAATGGACCCCAAACTGAACTGTGGCGACAGTTACATGGTTCCATCATTATTTACTGATGTCACTGGACTGGGGACTGGGAGGAATACTCCATGGTTAGAGCCCTTACTGCTGTTGTAGAGACCTAGGATCAGTTTCCAGCACCCATATTAGGCATCATAACTAGTTTCAAGGGACCTAACACCATCTTCTAGCCATAGATACCTGCTTGAGTGTGGGGCACATAAATTCATACAGGCACACACACATACACACAAATATACATAAATAAAAACAAACATCTCCAAAAAACATTGAGCATGGAAAATACATGAATATATGACAGTCTGTATATTCTGTTTCAGAGAAAAAGTTCTTTAAATAGATTTATTTCTTGTCTTTATTAACGGGTAATCCGTATCCACCCAAGAAAAAAAGTACCAACTTGGCAGACTCAGCTATCAACAAGGAATTCCCTGTAGGATTGTCTCTACAGATCTGAACAGCAGGATGACCACTCAGTCCATCCTCATATCCTACCCACCAGGGAAGAGAGGTGTCCCATCCTTGCCTGTGGCTGGGCACATCCTGTTCTTCCCTCCCTGGGCTGCAGCCCAGCTCCTATCATAGTAAACTTGTCAGCACACCCCCGGCTCCGGAAGAGAATGAGCACACACACACACACACACACACACACACACCGCCCCCAGGGCTCCTCTCAGAAATGGCCTCTCCCTAGGATGGAGGTCACAGTTCCAAATAGTGTCCTTCTGCAGGGTACTTGGAGAAGTACCCTGGCAGTTGTTTTCTATTGTGCTTTCAGAGTAGGCTGTGGTTTTTGAATAAGGACTGGTTGGGGAAGTGGGTTAGGAGAAGTGACACAGAACACAGGAGGAGGGAGTTCTAGCCTCTCTCCAAGGCCTGTTGGAGAGTTCCCAGCCTCCAGCTGCTGCTATTACACACCAGTTCAACTCCATCTGACTGCTACAGTTCGATCCCAAGGGCTTACATCCTGAAGGATGTGGTGGGTTTGCTACAGAAAACATGGCCCTGAGGTTCCTGACACCACCTAGACTCCATTCACTGCTGTCCCCTAAAATGCTTCTTCCTACCACCCCTCCCCCCACGGAAACAGGAAGTAGTGAGGCCACTTTGTCACAGGTTGTGTAATGACCATCTTCACTCTTCCTGATTCTTAGTCATGGAAAGAGGCACTCAAAGGCAGTCTCCTGCTGTCCTGTCCAGGTAAAAGCACCTGCCTGGGACTCCTGGAAATACAGGTGTGCATATTCGCATGTACATATGCATGTTCGCCTGTACACATGAGTACACACACACACACACACACACACACACAAAACCAAAGACCAGCAATCTCCCAATGTTCCAGCCTTATAATTGTTTTGTTTTGTTTTGTTTTTTTCGAGACAGGGTTTCTCTGTGTAGCTTTGGCTGTCCTGGAACTCACTTTGTAGACCAGGCTGGCCTCGAACTCAGAAATCCCACCTGTCTCTGCCTCCCGAGTGCTGGGATTAAAGGCGTGCACCACCACGCCTGGCTCCAGCCCTATAATTAAGGCTGCACTTTTCCTCTACTGACTATCAAATTTGCCCTCTTCTCTAGCCAATACTCTCCTATGTTCAGGGGCTGGAGACATGGCTCCGCAGTTAAAGGGCACCAGCTGCTCTTCCAGAGGACCTGGGTTCAATTCCCAGAACCCACAAAGGGGCTCACAACCACCTGTAACTCCAGTCCAGGGGCTGCTAGGCCCTCTTCTGGCTTCCACGGGCACCCAGCACATATGGTACAGAGAGATACATGCAGACAAAACAGCTGTGCACATAACATAATTTCTTTCAAAGAGACTTATAATCTCCTTAAAAAAATCGATGTTCAACTCCTGTCTTAACCACCGCCTCTCTCTTCTTTAGAACAATCCAAATCTCACATCCACAATTCGACCCCACAAACAGCCCCTGAGCACCCCTCTCCACCCTTCACGACGTCTCTCCTCTCTGAAGTCCCATAACTTTCCCCTTCCAGAAATCCCAGTTAGCAATCCCAGACTGTCCTGTGCATCTGCCAGCCACAATGAGGAGGTGAAGCCCTCCCGAGCATGGACCTGGCTTCAGACTGCGAGGAGGTGAAGCCCTCCCGAGCGTGGACCTGGCTTCAGACTGCGAGGAGGTGAAGCCCTCCCGAGCGTGGACCTGGCTTCAGCCTTCGGTCAACTACTCGTGAGATAGACTTACACAGACATAACCCAAAGAGTAGTCCAAGGTACAAATGACAACTCTTGACTTGTTTACATACTGTTTCATTTTGAGCATCACCATATGCCATGTTGTCCTCCTAATGCTATAGGAGGATATATATATATATATATATATATATATATATATATATATATATATCCTAACGCTCTGTGTCTTTACATCCCCGGTCTCCATCTTCCTAGGGCTGGGACTGCAGGCTTGATGCCACCACGTTCAGTGTATGTGATGTTAGGGATTGACCCTGGGGCCTTTGTGGATGCGTGGCCAACCTTCTAATGTCTGAGCCATGGTTTCCACTCCTTATTCTACATTTTAAGCAGATGGTTTGTCTTTTTTTAAAAACACCCCATTAACCTGTCTTCCCACCTCCACCCCTCCATCCCTAGTGCCCTTCCTCCTTTCAAATACTCTTTCTACTTTCTCATTACATATACATGCATGTGTGTGTATACATACGTACACATATGCATTTAGACTACAACATCTGTCATTCTCAGGCTGAATGCTGATGCAAGGCTCTATACTTGTATCCATCTCCCTGCAAATACATAATTTCATTCTTATTTTTTAATGGCCGAATAAAACCTCCATTGCATATGCACACACTTTCCAAAAAAAAAAAGTATTTGTAAATATTATTTATAACTCTTCTATAAAACCCACAGGACAGTCCAGTCATTCACCCTTCTCCCCCCAATGCAACCATGTTTCTGCTTCTCTCCCAAACAGCCCCTGTGGTTTCCCGTTGCACAGGAACAGGTTAAAGAAGTCATCCCCCGGATACTTGGTCATACAAGAAAAAAAAAAAAAACACTTATATTTCTTTCCAACTGAGGCTGTCAAAAGAGTTTGCTACTAGGAACAGATTTCTTCAGCAGTGTTCCTCAGAAACGGGCCCAACCGCCTGTGCTCTATCCTAATCATGTCTCTGGGTAAAAGTGCAAACCAGACTTTAGTCACTTACACTCCAGTCCTTCCAACTCATCTCTCGGGAGCCCCGCCCTCCACCTCCCTCACCTAAGGACACCTCAGATCTCCCCTGCAGCTACTCTTACACAACTCTGCTGAGCCGCACAGCATGCAACAGGAAAGCCGAGACTAAGAGCACTAAATTCAGCCTGGCAGCAGCAAGGCTCTCGGTGAGACAGTCCCGTCAGTCACCTCTGCCCAGGATGGCCAGTAACAACGGTATCAGTGTACCCTGGAATAGTCTACAAATAGAGACGAACCAAGATTTCTCTCACTAAATAGAATTGCTAACTCTAAAGCCATCCTTTACCATGCAAACCCATGGCTGGTAATCATCCTGTGCTAGTCTGATACTGTTTTAAGCACGGGATTAAAAAGTAGTGCACTTAAGAAAGAAACTAATGTTTTCATTCTAGAAGGTGAATAACTGTTACAAAGAAATCGGGGAACTGGTGAGATAGCTCAGTGGTTAAGAGCAGTGACTGTTCTTCTAGAGGACCTGGGTTCAATTCCTAGCACCCACATGACAGCTCACAATTGTCTATAATTCCAATTCCAAAGGACCCAACGCCCTCACACAGACATGCATGCAGACAACACACGGATCAATGCGCATAAAATAAAATTTTTTTAAGATTTATTTTTATTATTGTAAATATCTGTGCCTGTACATTATATGTGCTCTTGGTGCTCGAGGAGGTGGTGAGCCTCCATGTGGGTGCTGGGAATCAAACCTGGGTCTTTCCTAACAAGAAGTGCCTTTAACCGCTGAGCCAACTCTCCAGCCATTAATTTAAAAAGGAAAAGAGGAAGGAAGGGAGGGAGGGAGAGGGAGAAGGAGGGAAAGGAAG
>NC_034597.1:58843449-58891663 GCF_900095145.1 Mus pahari
AGAGAGAGAGAGAGAGAGAGAGAGAGAGAGAGAGAGAGAGAGAGAGAGAGCTCACTTACACATGAGCCCTGGGTTCAATCACCAGCACAACATAAACCAGGCATGGTGGCACCTGCCATAATCCCAGCTCTGGGAAGGAGATGGCAGGCGGCAGGAGAATCAGTTCACCCTTGCCTACACAGAAGGCGTGGCCAGACTTAGTTATAGGAGAGCCCTTCTCAAAACAAAACAACAAAACCCCAGAAAGTGAAAAGGGAAAGTAAGGGGCAGAGCGAAGCTGGAAGTCCTAGAATTAAATAAACAGAGCAGAATTCGAGTTTGTTTTTTTTTTTCTCTTTTCATTTGCAAACAGCATGCCTTTCAAGGACTTAACTTAATCTAGACCTCAGTTTCTCATCTATAAAACAAGAACCAGACTGGATGACTCAAGGGCCGTTAGCTCCAGCTTCCTGATTCATGAAGTGACAATCCAAGCCAGAGAGACGCGCTGCTTTGAACTGGCAGGCACCACCACAAGCTCTTGTTTTGTCTGAGGAAATTAAACAAGAATAGGGAGTCTGCAGCACAAAAATTGCTTCCCTGACTGCTCGGTACAAGGTTGGGAGAGACAAATTGCTGGAATTCTTCCCTAAGCAGCTTACTGTTTATACCAGGAAAGTGTGGTTTTACAGAGCCAAACAGACAAGACAGTATGTCTACAAATGTAAAATAAGTTTGCATCACACCAAATCCTAGATTTAGCTTTTTCTTTGACACTAGGCTTATACAAGGGGGTGGGGTGGATCTGAAGATGAAAGAAAATTGAAAATTGCATAATAAGCAATCAAAAGAACACTTTTAGAAGCTGCAAATAGGACCAGTTTTGAAGAAGGGAAGTCTGTTGGCCACGAGCTATAAATCTTTCTAATGAATTGAGATTGTTCACGAGTTCCCAAATTATAGTCCCCCAAGGAACAACTGGAATCTTTCATTTTTTTTTATAGATAGAATCTACAGAAGTATCCAGCAAGCAAAGGATACAGTCCCAAGCTGAGTCCTTCACTAGTCAGAATATTAAGGTGATTAATGGATTTATTCATCTCCATTTTTGAATCTGATGTCTGCCTGTGTCTGTGTCTGTGTCTGTCTGTCTGTCTGTCTGTCTGTCTGTCTGTCTGTCTCTCTCTCTCTCTCTCTCTCTGTCTGTCTGTCTCTCTCTCTCTCTCTCTCTCTCTCTCTCTCTGTAATGTGTGTGTGTGTGTGTGTGTGACAAGGTCTCCTACCTCAGTCCCCAAGGCAGGATAGGCCTATACCACCACACTGGTTTTTTTTTATTTCATTATTATATTTATCTATCTGGGTTTGGGCATTAGTTTTATCAAGACTAAAGAGCCACAACTATCTTTGACATTCATTCTGGCTTTAATGCACTAATATTCTAAAAGGCCAAATGGAATTTTTTAATCTTAAATATAACATCACAATAATGGCAAGAAAATGATATTCGACAACAGGTATCATACCAAGAGTACAAAAAAGTCCATTACTTCACGCCAACAATCAGGTTTCAAACTGGCCTGTGTGCACTGCGAGAGCCATGTCCCATCCTGCGCTGATGTGCCTGAGCAGGGGCTTCAGTCAGATGCCTGCTGCAGTTCTCATCAACAGTGCCCTCTCCCAAGAGAAGCAGGAGCTTCCAGGTTTCTCATTTCTCAAGCACTCAGAGGAACAGTGGCTGTCACGACCAACCTATTGGTTATTATTCCAGACACTTCTTTTTTGTTGTTTTTATTATTACTTTATGTGCATCAGTGTTTCGCCTCCACGTATGCCTATGTGAGAGTGTTAGGGCCCCTGGAACTGGAAGTATATAGACAGTTGTGAGCCGCCATGTAGGCATGAGGAATTAAACCCAGTTCCTCTGGAAGAGCAGCCAGTGCTTATAACAGCAGAGCCTTCCCTCCCACCTAAATTCCAGAAGTTTCTAATCTGAAGATCCTATGTAAGTTTATAGGTTGAATGTCTTGACCTTGATAGAGATTAGCCCAACTATAGATTACCAGTGCTGGTACCAGAAGCCTACAAACCACCTGACCTACAGTAACATGGGATTAAGTTTAATCTTTTATGAGAGGAGAGCTGAAACACAGCGATTCAAAATTACAGAACAAGAAAGTCTGTGGGATACGAACACACACAGGGACTTTTCCCCCCACAGCTTCCTCATCTGAAGAACAGAGGTCACAGCCCATTACTCATAAGGTTTGTGGAGCCCAGAAAGGGGAATCTGTGTGGTGGCCCTCGGACTATGACTAACACCTGGCGGGCACTACAAGGCAGTCACCCGCCCTCTCCTTTGTCCCCTCCCTTTCCCTGCTCAGCTTCCTACTTAGAGCACAATAGCATCTGCATCCTTAAGGATGGATAGGGTCATGCTCACGTGCGTTAGCAGCCACCCAATGAAAACTGCCGATCAAGATCAAGAAGGACTAGAGCAATCAAGGGATGAGGTGATGGGCAAAGTCCTTCTCCTAGGTTGCTGGACGGTGGCCTGCATTTGATGGGGGTGGGGGTGCGGGGTGCATTTTTACTGCGGGCAACTAACTGTTACTCGGAAGCAGCAGCCCTTCGATCTGGAATGTCTTCATATCTAAGTTCTCTCTCTGCTTCCTATCTCTTCCAAGCATTTCAGTAATGACTCAATGGAGGAGCCACGGTGTGAGTCAGAAGGGCCAGCAACACTCTTAATCATACCTCTCCATCTGAAGATCATTGGTTTATCTGTCTGTTTAACTGACCTTCTGTTCCTTTTCACTGAACTCCTACTTGGTCATCAAAATAAGGGGAAAAGAGAGGGGGGAGGGTCTGATCCTAACTAAGACAGTTTTAGGCACAAGTGAGAGAAAGCAGCCCAGAACATCCAACCACAGACGCTCTCATCAGACTGCGGGAGAGAAACCAGGCTCATAGGCCTGGAGTCTCAGCACTAAGGAGACAGGAGCAGGATGACCGGCCTGAGTTCAAGACCAGCCTACTCTCTACACAGTTAGAATCAGACTAGCCACTGCTAGTCTACCTAGTGAAGACTTGTCAAAACAATCAAATAATAAATGATAGGTTCTTGTTAAATGAAGATTAAGCGATCTATGCTTAAATCAGTCGTATCTAAGATTCTTTTGAGTTTGCTGCATCCAACAGAAAGCATAAGTGAGGAAGAGAATAAGAAGCTAGAAGCCAGGATAATAGGATCTAGGAGAAGCACTGTGAATGGCAGTCAATGATGTGAGAGGCTACTTTTCTCCGTATGTACAATGACTCTAAGACAAACGTCATTTCAGTGAGGACAACAACGATCCTCAACCAGGCCACCAAACCTGTTCATTTCCGTTATTTACCTGGACAGGTGAGCATTCCAGTAGCAGCTTTTAATGTGAGCGTACCTCCTAGCAGAACTTGCAGCCCCACCGCCCATCCAAGGGCAAGGGATGCCCGGTAGTCCCAGGATCATGCCTGGGATGATCCTAAAACTGAAGCTGTAAGAAAACAGACAGGTGTGTGTGTGTGTGTGTGTGTGTGTGTGTGTGTGTGTGTACATCTGTTTCATGGAGGTCAGAAGCATCAGGTTCCCCTGGTGCTGGAGTTATATGTGGTTGTGAGCTGTCTGATGTGAGTGCTAATAACTCAGATCTCTTCTGCAAGAGAGGTTTGTGCTCTTAACCACCGAGCCATTGCTCCAGCTCTGTAAGTGATCATTATAATAAGCTAGAATACATGTAACCCGGCAATTAACTATACTTCTGAACAGAGAAAACAGCAGAGGCATAAAAACAAATGAGTGGATTAAAAAAAGATGGGTAGCGGTGCCGCCATCAAGCCTGACCCCCAGACCCCAATGGCTAGGACCCACAGAAGGAGAGAACCAACTTCTGCAAGTTGTTCGCTGCTCTCTACTCATAGACGGACATGGACACACATACACACACACACACACACACACACACACACACACACACACGAAAATTTGAGAAAATTAAAAACAAATGAGTAGCTACCATTTGTGTAAGAAATAAATGATCTGTAAATCAGAAAGTAAGCAATTATCAGATCCATGGTTGTGTAAGGAGCTCATTCTTTTATATATTTATCATATATGTATATACACATACATATTTAGCAATAAAATATTTATGTATATATATATGTATGTAATTTTTTTCAATTTCACCTCTCAGAACCTAAAGGCACATACAATACTCTCATCCCACATACACATTTTACATCCCAACAGACAATATTTCACGATTATCCTCTTACATTTCAAAAAGCTTCACATGCAATCCATTTTCTATTCAAATACAACTAAAGCAAACCAAATGCAACATTAAAAAGTTTTGCAATTTCAGCATGCCTCTTGACTTATCCCCAAAGCAAAAAAGTATTTTTAGGCATGAATACTCATAAAAGCAAAATATAGTTCATAAAGAAATCTGACCACCAAACTTGTAAAACCAACTAAACGTTAATAGGGAAATCACATTTCTATGGAGTAATCTAGGCTTGATGGCTCGCTTGTCTTCTGGCATTGAAAAATAAAAGCCACTCTAAAATCAGTGGGAAGTCTGTTATTCTTCCACATTACAAGGCTATACTTCATTTTCATGAAAGGCACTCAGATGAGACACGGGGCAGCAATGAGCTACAGCCATTGCCTTGGCAGCAATGGGAAGTCCAGCAGTATCAAATCCTGCCTGCACCCTGTACACCACCATGGAGGGACTTCCTACTGGCAAAGACATTTTGTTTAAGAAGTTATATATATCCTGCATACTTCCTTCACCATTCACACCTCCAACCTATCTCTGTACATATTTCATTCACCATTCACACCTCCAACCTATCTTTCCACTCTACAGGGAACTTTTTAGAATACCAGAACATAATACTATATGAGTGAAAAAGAGAGTGAGGAACCAAATTAATAGGAAACTAAAGACAGTTTCAATAGAATGCTGGGGACACTTGGCTTTGTCACGCGGACTAAGGGTGAAAGCTCTATCTTAGAGCTTCTATCTCCAAGCCTTCTTGCCTCCTCTGAATTCTAGATAACTCCCCTGGGGTCTTGGCCATCCTCCGTCCACTCTTCCCATGCACATTAAAAATCACATCATGGGCTGGTAGAGATGAAAGAATATTCCCAAAGCACTCACCAGGAAATACCCAGTCATGAGAGGCTCCACAACACGCTTCTCCACATCCTTACTTTCTGAGAAGTCTTAACCCTCAGCCCCTAAACACACCATTCCGTAAACTCCTGTCATTCTGGTAGCTCTCTGCACACTTCATATGAGGCCGTATTTCTCAAAATCTCCCAATACTTCCCTGCCTATGTCTTAAGAACGTCTGAAGCCCCTTTCTTCCTGAGTCTCCTTTTGTAATTCCCAAACAGGGTTTTTGCTATTTTCCTCCATCTGACCTAATGCTAACCATAAATTAAATTTACAAAAGCCCAGTTCAGCCACAGCATGCTCTGGATGACAATACAATGCTAAGCTAACTAACTCAGAGCTGAGTCAACTGTCTTAGTTACTACTGAGGTAGAGAGACACCATGACTAAGAGAGTATTTAATTGGGGAGGGGGGGTTGCTTACAATTCCAGAGGGTGAATTCATAACCATTATGGCGGGGAGCATGGCGGCAGGCAGGCAGGCAGGGAGGCAGGCATGGCACTGGAGTATTAGCTGAGAACACACATCTGATCCACAAACAGGAAGAAGAGAGACAATGGTGGGTTTTAGGAACCTCCAAGCCCAACCCCCCACCAATGAAGCATCTCTTCCCACAAGACCATACCTCCTAATCCTTCCCAACAGCTCGCCCACTGCCAAACATTCAAATGTAGGAGCCTATGGAGTGGGTGGGGTGTGGGGGGAGACATTCTTTTTTTTTTTTTTTAATTTTTAAAACCTTAATTTTTATTGGTGATGAGATGTCAATACATTCTTCCTCATACCTTTCTAATGCTAGTGAAACAAACTGACTAATACATAGTAAACATATTCAGTTCCATTAGAAGATGCCTTTTTTTCTTTTTTAAATTTTTATTTATTTATTTTTATTGTTATTTTCTTTATTTACATTTCAAATGCTATCCCGAGAAAGTTCCCTATACGCCCCACCCCCCACCCCTGCTCCCCTACCCACCCACTCCCACTACTTGACCCTGGCCTTCCCCTGTGCTGGGTCATATAAAGTTTGCAAGACCAAGGGGCCTCTCTTCCCAATGATGGCTGATTAGGCCATCTTCTGCTACATATGCAGCTAGAGACTCGAGCTCAGGGGGTACTGGTTAGTTCATATTGTTGTTGCACCTACAGGGTTGCAGCAGGGGAGACATTCTTATTAAAACTACCACACCAATGCAACCTGCTGTGTGACATGGCCTGCCCAGGGATCCACACTGCCTTCAACCAGTCCTCACACTGGCAAAGTCTATTTGTTCAAGGGCTTTTTGGCCCATGGGGCATCCCCAGGAGTCACCAGAGGAGGACTTGTTATATACATCAATTTCTGTTTGAAACTGTTAAGACTTTTCTTCCAAGCTGGATTTCATGAGGAAGTTAAGAATATTGGTGGGGGTCATCTTATCTGGTGTGTGTGTGGGGGGGGGGGTAGGAATAATACAACCCCTTGGCAGAGTTAACACCATTTTGGCAACTCTTTGGCTCTTTGAAGGAACAAAGAAGGGTAAAGTTAGTTGTCTAGGTTTAGAAGCAGCTAGTTCTCTGCCACATAACGGGGGAAATGCAATGTTGAAGATGTTTCAACCTTTACACCATCTCAAACTAAGCAGGACAGTAAAGGTCAAGGGCAACAACTCAAACACAAAGTAGAACTGCTCCCTCATTAACAGATGTCTAAATAATGACTTATTGGATAGAGAACAGAGTAAGTGGGATGTGCTCCCACACCATAGGTGGAAAAAAAAAAAAAAAGATAACCAGGGATTTAATGTGAAAAGAAAAATCTGTAAGTGATAAAGTTTTTTTTTTAAAAAAAAATTACATGATAATATTTTTATAAGTTTTTGAAAAATCAAAATTTCTTCATTGACAACTAAGTGAAAACAGCTAAAGACTACAAGTTCAGTCAGACCAAAATTAAAACTCCCACTGGATAATCAGCCCACAACAGAAAAGTACATCTCAGAAAAATATGTGACAAAAGATAATAAATCATCAATGGTCAAAAGAGGGAGAAGAAGGAACGCTATCAGATCAATGAAATTACGGGAGAATACACACAGGTCAGTCATAGAAGTATCAAGCCCAAGAGGCCCCATGAATGAATGTCATTCTCACAATATGAAGCAAAGTAACAAAACGTTTTAAAATGTAGCAACCAAAGGTGGGAGCAAGTATATGAAAATGCAGCAGAGAAACATCCAAAGGACTCTGCATCCTCCCAGGGACACTTGCCCAACTACGTTCATTGCTGTTCTATTGATGATATCCAGGAATCAGAAACAACCTAGCCCACCCTCGTCAGAGGGATGGAAAAGAAACTGTGGTACGGTTACACCATGGAGTACTACTCAGCTGTTAAAAATGATGAGGTCATGAAACTCAGAGGCAAGTGGACTGAAGTAGAAGAAAATCATGCTGAGTAAAGTAAGCCAGGTCCAGAGGGACAAATATGATATGTATTGGTAGCTGTTAAGTCGATAATAACCAAGCTATAATCCATTGAGACATAAAGAATAAATAAGAATAAGGAACTAGGGCAGACAGATATCTCTCGCTACAAAGGGAAATAGGATAGTTAGTTACAGAAAGATGGGCGTCAGGGCTGGAACAGGAGGATCAAGTGGGGGCAGGAAAAGGAGGGAATATCGGGAGAGACAGCTAAAATTAAGGGCCATTTGAGGGGTGTAGTATAAAACCTTAATAGAGTAAAAGCTTCTGTGTGTGTGTGTGTGTGTGTGTGTTTGTGTGTGTGATCTAAATGAAATGGCAAATAACAGGGGAGACAGAGTCCCAACTAGACATCTCTTATCACCAAATGATGTTTTTAGTACCAGAAATGGATTACATTTAATTGATTTGTTGGCTAAAGGGGGGTCCCAAGAGAATCTCCAAACGACCCAGACTGTTGGCAAGACTATAGGTTGCTCTCCACAAACTGATGGCAAGGCCCCACTGCGGACACCACAACCTACCCAGCTCATTGAACAAGGAGAAGTCCAGCTGGTGCCTACATAGAGCTTTCACCCCTACATTCTAGTGTCTTTGATACACGAAGGTAACCCACACAAGCTATCAAAAGAGAAACATCAACATCAACCCAGCCACAAATCTTTTCATTCACCACGGTGTCCTGCCCCCATACATAGTGCAATCGTGTCACACAGCTTGCAGGGGTAACCACCTACTATCTGATTTGCCTGAAGGCCCACTCTATGAGATAGAATCCACATCGAACACTGCTTGGGTGTCCAAGAACCTGAGACCAGATAGCCCAGAGACCTAGGGCAACAATAAATAATACTGGCCAAAACAAAAAATAAATAAAAAATCAAAATAAAACAAAGCAAACACAAACACAGCAGATGGGAAGAGATAGAGACCCCAAGCTAGACACTATGCAGAGAATCGACCCTACAACACTCAGCCGTAAATGAGATATTTCCATCAAACCCCTCCCACAAGGGCTCAGGAAACCCTGAGGAAAGGGAGGTAGAGAGAGTGTAAATGGCCAATGGGGACAGAGGACACCAAGGAAAGAAGGCCTTCTAAATACAGCAGGACTGCTGAACCTCTGAACTCACACACTGAAGCAGCACAGGGCTTCCACTGGTCTGCACCAGATAGGGTTCTGAAAGAAGTGCATACATGTCCCCATCCCTAACCCAGAAGCTGTCACCAATGGAGAACCACTTGCAATGAGAATTTAGTTTTCTCCAAGGGAGTCTCACTGAGGAAACAAAATTCTCTCAAGGGGAGGCTGCATGCCCAGCAGAAAGTGGCCAACAGGAGGTTCCTCAGATCATAAAGTCATGCCAGGGCTTCTCTTACCAAATCCTTGAATCTTTATTCATATATATATATATATATATATATATATATATATATATATATAAAANAATGGTTGACGGATAAAATATTTCATTGTATTGAAGTAAACTAAATTAGGCACTGTTAAAAAAAAAAAAAAAAAACATTTTGTTTGTCTCTCTGTCTGAATGTCTGCCTCCCTATCTATCTCTATCAATCATCTACCTACCCATCCATCCATCCATCCATCCATCCACCTACCTACCTACCTATCTACCTACCTACCTATGAGGCATGGCAGAGTGGTGTGTGTGTGGAGGACAGAGGACACAGTGTATGAATCAGTTCTTTTTAGGATCTGGGTTCTGGGAATGGAGCTCAGGTCTTCAGGCTTGGTGGTGGGCATCTTTAGCTGAGCCATCTTGCCAGCCCACCATTTTCCCCCGACAGAGTTCTGTGGAGAGATTATTATTCCTGTTCAATGATGCTACGGGGCAGGGCATCATGGAAAAAGCAGAATATCCAATGTTCCGTTTCTTTCCAAGGGAAGAGCATCCTCCAAACATCAGAATCTCTAGAAGGAAGCCATGCTACCTGCCACAGTGAAGTGTGGAGGAGAGAGATGGAGAGAACCTGCTTTCCATTCTATGTCATGTACGCTACATTCGACCTAGGAGCCTATGTCTTCCCATAAGCTTCCAATGCTCTCTGTCTGTACTTCCCCATGGGATGCCCATCCGTCTCGCAGGGCTATGAATTGAACTGATGAGAGAATTACGAAAGGTGACGCCCCAGCACTCTGTGCTTCAAGGGCTCAGCAGCCATTTGGTTGCTTGTTGAACCTTCCAGACACTGAAGAGCCCCATGAGAACGAGTCTGTCAGTCTGTCCCAGGTGGCCGTCCACCTCAGAAGGTCTTCTCCAGGAGGAAGATGAAGAGGTTTGACACACAGCGTTGATACAGGCCGCTACTTTTGCAGGCCACTGGAACCTTCTCTCACGCCTGTAATTCTGACAACTGCTCTCTGGCTTATTGTTACAACCCCTAAGGTTGTTCAACTGTTTTGTTTAGGCGTTCCTTGAATAGGTTCCTTCATTCCCATCCCCTGATTCTCCAGGATCCCTAATTAGCAAAAAAAAAAAAAAAAAAAAAAGGAACCAATATTTCCCAGATCACTAGGTAGCCTTGTAATCTCTAAGACTGACAGAATGATGATTGGAGAAATGACGGAGAGACGGGTCTTCATCCCTTGAAATAGGTCGCCAACCCGTACATTAAAGAAAAAGACCATAGGGTTGGGTTAGGTAGAAGGAAGAAGGGAAGAAAGGAAACAAAGCAATCTGGTAAAAAAAAAAAAAAAAAGGAAAACTGAGTAACGATTATGCAAAATTAGCCATGGCCATTGGTAGGCCCCAGAGAATAAAATATCAAATATCGTGTGTGTGTGTGTGTGTGTGTGTGTGTGTGTGTGTGTGTGTGTGTGTGTGTAAAACAAAACTATGGAAAAGGACATTGAACCTCTAAAAGGGCCAATCTAGAATCTACTAAAGATTTTTAGAAAGAATGAAGACATAAAACAGACAAGGAAATATCAGAAAAAAAAAAAATGACCCAAAGAAGGAAGCTCTGAAATAAAGAAGGTAACCCTCCCCAGTCAATAGATACCCAGCACAAATACCTAAAAGGCAATTCATATCAAGGCTCATCATTATGAAATTTCAGGACACACAAAAAGGGAAGATTCTAGGATCTCTCCTAGAAGGAAAATCCAAGTCATACCTGAAGGAGTTAGAAAAACCAAGAGTGACTCCGAATTTCTTAAATAAAGCATCATTGCTACCAAGTGGCAGACTGTAGAGTATACAATTTGGCAGGAAGAGCCTTTTTTATTTTTTATTTACATTTCAAATGTTATCCCCTTTCCCAGTTTCCCCTCTGGAAACCCCCTATCCCATCCTCCCTCCCCCTGCTTCTATGAGGGTGCTCCCCTACCCACTCACTCCCACCTCCCCACCCTGGCATTCCCCTACACTGGAGCACCGAGCCTTCATAGGACCAAAGACCTCTCCTCCCATTGATGCTGGACAAGGCCATCCATCCTCCGCTACATATGCGGCTAGAGCCAAGGGTCACTCCACATGTACTCTTTGGTTGGTGGTTTAGTCCCTGGGAGCTAGGAAGAGCCTTTTAAATCTTGAGTTTTGTATCCAGCCAACCTATTTACTAATCAAATGGGAAAAGGAAATGAAAATCTAGCCATGGAAGATCTCAAAATAGTTATCATAAAATATTTCATCAAGGAGTTAAAACAAGATATGGAGAAGACAAGCCAGTGAATAACTCAAGCAGGAGAAAGACACATTCCAACACTGGAGGTGTCAAGGGACCCCCAGAATGATGGGGACAGGAACTCTCAAGTGACCAGGGTCAGACTTAAAGAGCAACCACGCCAGATTAGGACAACCATATGCCCTTCAACAAGCTAACCCGCTGTACAAGTCCCACAAGTTGCAAACTCCGGAAAGGGAACAGGAATCCCAAAATCAATGACTACAGCAGTCTTAACTGAAGCCTGCAGAAATCTTCCATAGATACTTGTTCAAATCCAAAATATTTCTTTTTTTTTTTTTTTTTTTTGAGGCAGGGTCTTACTACATAGTTCTAGTTGGCTATAGAGTTTGCTATATCAGACAGGCTAGGCTCAAACTCTCAAAATCCACCTGCCTCTCTGCCTCTCTGCCTCTCTGCCTCTGCCTCTCTAGCTCTGGTATTAAAGGTGTGTGTTACCATGGTCAACCACAAAATATTGTTAAGTATCATCTCTTGGTTATATACCTATTTCCAGTGTTTGAAACAGCTAAGAAAATAAGGTTTAGGGGTATTTCATGCACATGCACACACATACACACACACACACACACACACACACACACACTCACTCACACACACACACTCACTATATTTACATCATTTCCTCCCTCCCCCAACCCCTCCATGTCCTTTCCACACTTTTTCAAATTCATGGCCTCTTATTCTTTTGAGGCTTTATTTTTAATTTACTTTCTAGTTGAGAAAAGTCATTTCCCTCTTACTTTTTTTTTTTCCCAAGGAGTTCTACCCTGGAGTCCAGGATGGCCTCAGCCTCGACCAGAGTTCTGGGATTACAGGAGTAAGCTGAGCCATCACACCTGGCACCGAGTGATGTCACAAACCTTTTCTTTATCCAAACTGAGAATGTTGTATCAACATTAATCCGTGTGACTTCTACTATTTATTATTTTTGAACACAGAATGATACTGCTATAACAATGATCTTTTATGTTTTAAGCCAAAAATCTAAAGTTTGTTTTGGTAGTGTGCCCAAAATAGTAACAACAAAGTCCAGGGGCTTGAGTTGTTACAATTTCCTTTGTGTGCCCAGCAGGAGAAGGGCCCTTTCTCCCTGCCATCTCTCCCTCACAAGAAGTGGCACTATAGCATACTAATCTCCATGGAGACCAACTTTGCCCAAGATGATGAAGAAGCTGAGTGAAGCACCCCATAGACTAAATCGGGGTTCAGGATACACAGTGATGGACACTGTCTTGCAAAAGGTAGTCTGTTCCCACAAAGCACGTGGACCGCATAGTCATTCTGGCTTATCCACGTTTTGAATGCCCAAAATCATAGTGGTCACCCAATTCCCCATGCTTTTCAAATAAACACAAAGAGTGGAGCCAGGCCATTGTGAGGCTATTCCGTAGACTGAAGAACCATATCCCGGCTGTAGACAAGTCAACTAGAGTCCAGAGTTCCCTGACTGGCATGCTTTCTCACATCTCTAGTCACTGGTCACACTGTGTCCCTTGCTGATAGATGGGAAAACCCAGGAGGGTACATGTGGGTGCTTTAACCTCATTTAAAAGGGGGTAGAGGAGAATGGAGGCAGAGTGTTTGCACATAAGCCACACACACTCTTCCACAGGCTTTAAATTATCTCCAGATTACACAAATAACCCAACATGCCATGGGTTCTATGTAAGTCACTACTGCACTGCATTGTGTACGGACTAAGGAGAATGCTCAAATCAAAAATCTATACATGCTAAGTTCGGATGCAAGCACACTGGCCTTCTGAGGGCCACTTAATCTATACACAAATGGGCAAGCACAGATGCAGATGGCCCATAGCATTTCCAGACAGGTTTCGATGACATCTTTCACTCTAGTCCCTAGCTGGGTGCTGGCAAGAGAGAACACAGCTGGCCAGGGACCAGTTCTAGGCATCCCTGGTTCTCTGTGCTATGCATCCAGCTGAGGACTGAGCTGAGCAAGGCCTGTCCTACACATCACAACCCAGTGGCCCACTCCTGTGGACCCTCTCACATTTATAAACTGGAGTGCAGGGAGCAGAGCACAGATTTGGATGATGACAAGAGTCTCATAGTTGGGCCCCATTCTATAAGCACTCCTAACCACCGCCTAACAGGAGACACTTACAGCAGATGTTATGCCTATGTGACTTTAGCAGTCCCCTTTCTCCTCAGGGATGCAGCTGGAGCCCCAGTAGACATCTAAAATAGATCATACTCAACCACAGAAAAATTGGGGGAAAGAAAAAAGAAAAATTCAACTTCGCTGAAGAGAAGGAAACACTTCACGGTTTTTGCTTGGTATCTCTGAATTGCTGACACCGACCTTCTTACACACTGAAGCCACTATTAATCAACTTATAATTAAATAATATTATATTAAATTATATGAATAATAATTTTCAATTATCTATTAGTTCATTAGGACTACCTCAGCACTACTTACCCACTCTGATGATGAGACAGTCAATCTACCAAACAAGGTGGCTGCTAAGCCGCTAGCAGCTGGGTACTGTATAGAGCATACATCTGCTGGACCGAGGGACAATTCACTCCCTTGATGAGAGGGAGCAGGATGTGTAGGAATCTACTGTGCGACTTAAAACTCACAGTTGACATCTGGAACTTTCCCTTTAGTACAGTCTATGGTTGACCGTGGACGGCTGCAACCCGAGGAAGTAAAACTGAGGATAAAAGGGAAATACTTATCTGACTGAACAGGATGTATGCTCAGGTGTGAGAACGCCACTTCTTCAATGGTGGCGCTCACTCGCTCGCTCGGAAAAGGAACCTTCACCCTACACTACTTGACCCCATGCAACTTCCCATTCCCACACGGAACACAGAATCCTAGCCCATCTTTCTCTGTGCTGGGTTTTCTGAACACTCAGAGTCAATGCAGGTTAACATCAAAAGAGCAATATACGTGTGAAGAATTAGTTCTCTCAGATAGGGTGATGGGGAGACTCAAGACCCAGGCTTGCTGATCAAAGGCTCAGCCTCGCCTCGCCTTGCCTCACCACCCTTTCCTATGGTGTCTGGGGATTCCCCTTGGGGCTGGGAGTGGAACTGAGTGATGACACTTAGCATGCCTGAGGCCTTGGGCTTCATCTCCAACACCAAACGAAAGAGAATGGCACAGGCTGCTTTGCCAAGGCCACGAGAGGTAACAGGAATGTTCCAGGCCCCACTATGGTGACCTTCAGGATGTTGACATTCTGTATACCGGATGCATATATCTCCTGGGTATCGCTGATTCTCTTTGGAGGTGGAGACACGCAGATGAAGCTGATTCCTTGCTGAAGGACTCATGAAGGATGCTAGTAACTAAGCCCCTATTAAAAAAAAAAAATAACCCGTGGGAAACGCAGACCCCAAACTAGGCCAACCCTCTGGTCTCCAGTTTCTCCCATCTTGGAAGCCTTCAGGGGAGACACACAACCAGACACACAGCACAAAGAAAAGTTACAAATGGCTTGACCAGCCAGACAGGACTGGGGCCTAGAGAGTCCCAGCTTTGTCTCTGCTTCATTCAGACCCCCTTTTCAGAGGGCTCTTGACTTTTATGTGAAACAAAGCAGTCTAGGTGTGGAGAGTTTCAGATACCAGAGAGACCCCAGGGAAGTCACCCTACCCGCGCCTGCCCTTCCATCCTGCCAGTTCATTTCAGGCCAGAAATACAAAGCCTTCCCCCGCCTCTGGGCCTGGTCCCGGGCCTGGGCCTGGGCCTGGTCCACAGGAAACTTCTTGATTAGTCTCCCACTGAGCCCAGGGTTTTAACTTTCCATCTTTCATCCCCACCCACCCACACACTCCACTCCAGGGGTTCAGGCAAGTGAAGCCTTTCACACAAACTCGCCCACCCACAACCACCATGGGCTAGTTCCAAAACTCACTTAAGACAACCCACTCTACCTTTTCCTGGGACTCAAGAAATTAGCCTTCAATTCACCAGGGAATATTCTCTAAACGGCAGAGTCATCTTTATTCAGGGTTTTACCAGTTAAAACACACGGGGTCAATTAAACACAGCCAAGCTTCAATGCCTGAATCCAAGTCCTATTTCCCAGGGATTTGAATGCAAAGTCTGGAAAGAGTGAAGAATGGTGCTGGCCCAGGTTGACTTAGCCTGGCTCCCCCATGGCTGTCCTTTGTCTCAGATCTCCCTATAGGACAGACAGCACAAAGATTTTCAAACCTCACTTGCAACCATCAACACAAACCAAATTATTCAGACACTCTTAACTACTCTCGGATGACTGAGCCAGGGTCACGTGACACATCGGAGTATTTCCTTTCAAAATACTTTCCTAACTCAAATGGAATCCAGATGTTGCTGGTTAAGTGTAGATCCAGTCTCCTTTCTAGGTGCCGCCTACACCTGAAGCCTCCACTCCGTTTGACTCTTATCTGTGGTGTTAAATTCCTCTATTTGGAACAGCACAAACCCTGCCCATTGCTTTGGGCTATGGTAAGTCCTTTAAAGCTGGGCCAGTCAATGAATAAAAGTAAATTCAGACAATGAAGGGGGCTTGGGTGCATCAGATTAAAAACACCAACCTGTCTCCAGGTCAAGATTACACAGATGTAACCCTCTTGTTAATTAATTAGTTAATTAATTAATGTTACTCATAAAGCTAACAGATTTTTTTTTTGTAATATTCTGGTGTTTATATTTGAGTAGTCCTTTATACGGAAATTTAAAAAATCTTTTGTGGATGATAAATCATAGCTGTCACTTTTTAGTGTGTGTGTGTGTGTGTGTGTGTGTGTGTGCATGGAAAGCCAGAGGTCAACCTCCTCCATCATCTCTCAGGGTGAATTATGGTCTCCTTTTTACCTGGAGTTCAGCAATCCAGCTAGGCTGGCTCCCTGCCAGGCCTCAGAAACCTCCCTGTCTCTGCCTCCCCAAGTGCACATGACCACATCCAGCCTTCTGACAGGGCTTCCGGGCACCACTGGGGGTTGGAGGGGAGGGGTCTTGCAGGGACGGCAAGCTCTTTACTAATTGACCCATTTCCCCAGCCCTGACAAGTCACCATTTCCTAAAATGTCACCATTCTTTACAACTTAACTCACGTGACTGCAACATAGTTTACTGAGCGCTTTACTGCAGGAGCGCAGGCCCAGTTTAGAAAGCTCTTGGGTCCCTTCAGCTCTGCTGGGATCTCATAGCACCCAGCTTCCCAGATGATGAAAAAGGCCACAGAAACTTCCCTGATCTCAGCAATGCCAAGTATTCACACCTTCTCCCTTTGTGCTTCTCTTATAAAACATAGCTCCTTCTCCTCCTACACAGAATAATCTAGGCATCCTTATGCTCCCAGAAGATAGAGTACCTTATTCTAATGGCTTAGTACACTCCCCCCATACCCTCAGCCCCGCCTCAAAAGTAGGTTTTCCTAGTTTTTGTTCTGTTGTTGTAATAAAAAATACCCTGACAAAAACCAACTTAGGTGAGAAAGGGTTTATTTTTGCTCGTGGTTACAGTTGACCACTGCAGAACAGCCGAAGCAGTGGGCGCTCCAGACAGCTGGCCACATCAATCCACAGCCAATAACGCAGAGAAGCGAGTGTGTCCGTGTTTGATGCTCCTCTAGCTCTCCCCACTCTTACTCAGCTCACAACCCAGATCCTGGGGGCCTGGGAGTGAGGGTGTGACGATGCTGCCCTCTTTCAGCTGGGTCTTCCTGTGTCAATGAAGTCAACCAAGGCAGTCCCTTGCCAGACCTGCCCATGGATCACTCTGCTTTAGAGGATTCCTCATCAAAACCTTTCCCAAGATACATTATGCAAAACACAGGAAAACCAAGAAGGAAGACCATCGTGTGGATACTTCATTCCTCCTTAGAATAAGGAACAAAATACTCATGAAAGGATATAGGTACAGAGACAAAATTTAGAGCTAAGATGAAAGGATGGACTATCCAGAGACTACCCCATCCGGGAATCCATCCCATCATCAGCCACCAAACCTAGATACTAATGCTCATGCCAGCAAGATTCTGTTGAAGGGACCCTGATATAGTGGCCTCTTGTGAGGCTATGCCAGTGCCTGGCAAACACCGAAGTGGATGCTCACAGCCAGCTATTGGATGGAACACAGGGTCCCCAATGGAGGAGCTAGAGAAAGTACCCAAGGAGTTGTAGGGGGCTGCAACCCTGTAGGTGGAACAACAATATGAACTAACCAGTACCCCCTGAGCTTTTGTCTCTAGCTGCATATGTAGCAGAAGATGGACTAATCGGCCATCACTGGGAAGAGAGGCCCCTTGGTCTTGCAAACTTTATATGACCCAGCACAAGGGAAGGCCTGGGCCAAGTAGTGGGAGTGGGTGGATAGGGCAGTAGGGGCAGGGGGAGGGCGGGTATAGGGAACTTTCGGGATAGCATTTGAAATGTAAATAAAGAAAATAATAATAATAATAATAAAAACAACTTTCCCAGGGGATGCCAGGTTGTTGTGTCACCTGGACAATGAGAACCAAGCATCACACAGATCCAGCCCCTCCCACCCAGCAGAGTCCCCTGGAGAGTTTCCGAAACAAAAGCAAAGTGTGGGTTTTGTTTCCAGGAGACTCTGCTCTTGATAGGAGCTCCAGAGCCTTCTCTTTAGAAGGCTTTTCAGAAGCTGCCTGCATACAATCAAGATTGCTTACCACAGTTGCTATTCAGCTACCTCAGAACCTTGCCATTGTGGATAAAAATCAAGCTTATACAGTAAATGAATGCCCAGCTTAATGAATAACTATTATTAGCTGTTATGCAAGCAGAGACAATTGTGTTTCAGTGAACACAGCGCCCCAACCCCCACCTCTGCCAGCCTCTCCATCCTTTCCCTCCCCTCTCCATGTCCTTCCTTTGGTCCCAGATACACTGGGCAAACCCTCCTTGCACCCTATCATCTTCCTTGTTATTATGGCCTTAGCATTATTATGGCCATACCACCGCTACCACCATCGCCACCGCATGAAGACAGACTTTTGCTAGCCCGAGCTGTCCTTGAACTCGTAGAGATCCACCTGCCTCTGAATATTGAATTACCAGTGTGCACCACCATGCTGGGCTGTTTGTTTCAGCCTACTTAGAATTCACCTTCAACCGCCTGTGGACTCTGTGAGGAGAGAGACAAGTCCTGCTTTCTGTTTCCCATCTAAAGGGCTGGAAGAGACTGCCTGGTTCTTGTAGAAAAACAGAGGCTTTCCTGATTTCCCAGGTAACGTCCAGGATCCGGTCTTAGAAAATTACCATGTGGAGGAAAGAGCTTAGATATCAACACACTCACTCTTAAACTTCTTCAGGTTGTATGTGAGATGTCAGCTCTACACAGACACACCATTCTCTGTGGGAGGAATCCATGCCTTTCATTAGACTATCACCGGTGTTCTGTTTCTCAAAAGGTTAAATCCAGTGGTAAAATCCTAGTGATGGAGATTCAGAAATTACTTTTCCCCAAAGAAGTTAAGGGTAAGGTCAGGTATCAGGTAGAATCATCCATGAAAGTGAATCCACACTTCCTCTTCCCCCTGACTCACAATGGTGTGGATGTGCACATACCTGAGTGTGAGTGTGAGTGTGTGTGTGTGTGTGTGTGTGTGTGTATGTGCGTGTATGCATGCGCCAGAAATTGATGTCAAATATTTTAAATAACTTTCCACCTTATTTTTTGGGACAGGGTCCTCTCACTGAATCTGGAGCTCACTTGAATAACCACACTGGCTGACCAGCAAACCCAGGCATCCCCCGTCCCCACTCGCTCCAGTACTGGGGTCACAGGCATGTACTATTGTTGTGTTTGTTTTTAATGTGGGTGTCAGACATCTAAGCTCAATCCTTATGCAAGGCAGCATGCACTTTTACCAACTGTGCCACTTTCCTGGCCCACGGTGAACCCTTATTAAAATGCAAGTGCCCTCACTCACTGGGCCGATCTGCCATCCTAGCCCACCGAAACTAGACTATGCCACTATTTGTATGACTAAGCTCCGGGCCCCAAACAGCCAAGGGCGACTTTCCCTTTCCCAACAATTTGATTATTCACAAACTTGCGTGTGATGAGGACATCGGGCAGAGAAAAAGGTCCCCATTAGCCCTAAGCCTCTTTCAAATGTCCCTTCATACCAATACAGTCTGCGCAGGGCATCTTTACAGACCCGCTTCTCCAGATGCCCTCAGCATGAGAAAGACCTCATTCTCCTTCCTACAGCAATGGCTTCAATTGTCTCAGCTTCTGCCAGCAGCCGGCATCAGCAGCTTACCACCCCACCGCACTCCACTGACTACTCTCCGACCATCATGGATCCCAAGTCGGCGATATGCTGGGATGAAAAGGAAGGAAATAATTCATAGCCACCTGGGAAGAATGCAAAGAGAGGAGAGCAGGCATCAAAATAAAGAAGGGGTCTTATCAACTATTAGATGTTGAACCTCAGTTAGATTTACATGATCCCTCCCTGTCCTTAGAAACTTGGCACAGTGTTAGAGTGTAGTTCTAGATGGCTTGGAACACCCTATGTAGACCAGGCTAGCCTCAGACTCATAGGTATCTACCTGCCTCTGCCACATGAATATGCCACCAGTACTAAAGAAAAAAATTCCAGAAATGAGCCATTCATAGTTTTCTTTTTCCAGGGAATGGTAACCTAACTTTGAGTTTCAAACAGGCTAGCCAGGTGCTCTACTACTGAGCTAACTCCCCAGCAGGTACGATATGAATAACTTTTACCAGTGTACAGTGATAACTGTACTGTATTACCAGATGTTGTAATCTTCCAATGGGTGTCAATTATGTATTACACTATTACACAGGTCAGGGGTTGGGTATAATTGGAGAGGTATGGTACTCCATAGGGATCCTAGAACAATTCTCTTAAGGACACTCACAGACTGTCCATGGGAAGTTCCCAAGGTAGTCCAAAGAACCAGATAAACTTGTCTAATTATGCCATTGTATTACAGGTTACCTCAGGGCCAGAGCCCTAAGCCCAGAGTTCATTTTGTAGACGATAAGGTGATCTCTTTGCATATCAGCTCCTTTCTGTCCGTGGTTCAGCTTTATCAAAGTTTTTCTTTCTTAACTCTGGGTTACAAGTGGTCTCAACTTGTTGCCTGAATGTAGTTCTCTCCGTTAACCTTTTGCCTCTGTAGCAAAGACCCACCCCTGTGATGCCTATATAAAATAAATGCCCCCAAAGAGTCTAATCTAAATGGTAATTCACTTCTTTATGTTAAAGCATATGTCCTTGTTCTGGTGTCCCTGGGTGACAAGCCCTCACAGACCAGTCAACCACGGCTGCAGGTGTCCTATAGAGGGTAAGAACAGGGTACCTAGAGCTCCTAGAAGCTGTGGGCTAGCAGCTATCATCACTGTTCATGACACTAGCCAGCCTCTAGTGTCTCCCACTGGATTAGGGCCCACACTGCTCTCAAGCCAACTGTTAGATGTTGAGGAATGCTGTGAGCATTGAGCTAATCCGCTGCTGCTCTCAAGTTGGCCACAGTGGGGATATTTGCACTACAGATGTTGGCACATGCTACACAGAGTTGGGCTGCTCTGTTTAACCCCCACTGGAGCTCAAGCTTTCCAGCACACCAGGCTTTTGGGTTTGGGGGGCAGGAGTGGGGGAGCACCACAAAACCACAGAACACAGAACCATAGACTAGGAGGCTCCCCTAATCTGACACAATCTATACCCCCTCCCTCTCCCCTTCCTCTACACTTTGCTCCTGCCAAAGGGGGGCAACTTCCTCCCTACCCAGTTGGCACAGAGGCCAGCATTTGCTGTGCTGAACCAGAGGTCCTGTCTCCCTTCACAAACCAGCATGCTCATCTCAAGGTCAAGCCCTCGTTAGTCTCCTTAGTAAGAAGCTGTTTCCCCAAATTCCATGCTTCTCACCTGCCCAGTTCATGCCCCACTTTCCTTCCATTAGGGTTCCTGTCAGCTTTAGAGATTATAAACCTCCCACAAGCCGTGTTTAAGTTTGCTTCACCAAACCTTCCAAACGCTGAGCAGACTCCTGCTGCTCTCGCAATAAAGCGGGAAGTTGAGAATGAACAAACTCAGGAATTACGTTTTTATAGATCCTCATCAGAACATCTCTTTCTCCCCTTCCTGCACCTCTGATTCCAGACTGTTAGCTCAGGAGGTCCCCCGATGCATCTAAGCCTTGACAACAAAACCAGCTATGAGATTCTAGGCCAGAAGGCTGCAAAAAAGTCCTGGCTCTGACACACTGTGTGAATTATGTCTGCATGTGAGGGGAGGAGGCTCAGAAATTAAATGACAGAGATTAAACTTTGATCTGGGAACAGTGAATTCATAATTCTGTATGAATCCTGCCATGTCTCAGGTGGTTCAGCCTGCCAGAACAAAATGCCATGGACTTAACCAGCAGACATTTATCTTGCTGCAACACTGGGGCTGGAAGTCTGAGATCAAAAGCCAGCATGGATCATTTCTAGGGTTACACTCCTCTGGGCTAGAGGTGGCCCTGATCTGTTCGTATCCGCTCATGGCACACAGCAAGCTCTCTGGTCCTTTCTGATTAAGGCACTAATTCGCTGTGAAAGTCCCACCTCTTGACTTCATGAGCACACCCACGTACGTCCCAGACTCATCCACCTCAAATACCATCATACTTGAGCATTAGGATTTCCATGTATGAACGGGATTGGGGGCAAATCCAGTCCCCAGCACCCAGAACAAACAATCTCCTCTTAAATATTTTTGGGGAAGGTCACCGGAAGCTTTGTGGCAATCTCAGCCCTGGAAAAATCTTGTAACTTCAGTATCAAGTGGAAACACTTAACCTCTCACATCAGGGGTCACTTACCAGTCTAGAAATATACAAAAGCTACTAAGGCATTACAAAAAAATAAAAAGTCAGACTAGAGTGGGTGTGTTAAGATACCCTGGCTTTGAAGTCATGGGGTGGTTTATTGGCATCAAAGCCACCTTCTAGACCAGCGGTTCTCAATCTGTGGGTTGTGACCCCTTTGGCAAACCTCTATCCCCCAAAATATTTAAATTACAATTCATAACAGTAGCAAAATTACAGTTACGAAGTAGCCACGAAAAAATAATTTTATGGTTGGGGGGTCTCCAAAACATGAGGAACTATATTAAAGGCTATATTAGGAAGGCTGAGAACCACTGCTCTAGACAAAGCCTTCTGAGGAAGACTTCAGAAGTTCTATGGCATGCCAACTTAAGATTTTGTCATTGTGGGGACAATGACCATAGCCTGTCTGGCACTGGTTAATTTGCAGAAACATCTAGGTGCCACTTGAGAAGCTGAGGCAGGGTGATTCTAATGGGCTGGAGGCCAGAAAGGGCTACAATGTAAGAGCCTGAACAAAAAAGAAAGGAATCTTTGGAAACTGAAAGTTCTTCACACTCTGAGAATTGAGAAGTAGTAGAAAATTCTCTCTCTCTCTCTCTCTCTCTCTCTCTCTCTCTCTCTCTCTCTCTCTCTCTCTCTCTCTCTCTCTCTCTCTCTCTCTCTCTCTCTCTCTCTCTCTCTCATTTACAGGGTCTCTACCTGGCTGTCCTGATACACACGCTATGTAGACCAGGCTGGCCTAGAACTCAGAGATCAGCCTGCCTCTGCCTCTCGGGTACTGGTGTTAAAGGTGTGTGCCACAACACCTGACTTCTATTTTACAGATTGGGGGAGGGAGGACATAAAGGGAGTCAGACAAGGGGCTGGAGAAATAAATGGCTCAGTAAAGAGTTTGACGCCTAAGCAGGAGAACCAGAGGGTTCCAGAGTTCAGAACCCTCGCATCCATGGACAAGTTGGTGTGGAGATGCTCATCTGTAATTCTAGGGTTGGGGAGCAGGCAGCCCCACTGTGGAAGCTCAATGGCAGCTCTGGACAAAGTAACAAGGTTCAGTGAGACATCCTGCCCGGAAATGCAAGGTGGGGAGTGACATCCGAACATCAACCTTGGGCCTCCATGCGTCCCACAGTCCCAGGACTCCTGTTACTTTCACTGTCCCTTCAGCCCCCCCCAGACCTAAATGCCCCTGAATATAAAAATCAAGTGACCTTTATAAAATGGAAAATCCCTAAAGCTAACCTATTCTAAACACAGGCTCAGGAGAAGGGGCAGGAGGGCTGCCAGCAAATTTTAAGAATCTTATGGTTGTGAACATTTTAGCAGGAAGAAGAAAGAAAGCACGGATAATCTTCCAAAAGAATGAAACTTGTCACTCAAGGCTACCAAGGCATTCAGGAAGATCAAGATATACAGGAAGAGAAGAGCAGAACACAGGATGTGTTACTTACAATTCCCTATCTCTGTTTTCCTTATCGATTTTTAATGTCTTTAAGTGTGTTCACGTGTGCACAAATACATGCGTAGGCCACAGGATGGCCTTGGAGTTATTCCTCACCAGCCATCTACCTCCTTTGAAATGGAATCACTCACTTGGACCCTAGAGATCTCTTGATTCACTTAGTGATTCCCAGGGTCCATCTGTCTCCATCTTCACAGTGCTGGGATGCAACTGCATGCCACTACATCTAACCTTTTTGCATGAGTGCTGGGAGCTAACCCAGATCCTCAGGCTTGCAATGTTAGCACTTTATGGACTAAGCCGTCTCCCCAGCCCTACCACTTCTTAGTGGCAGTGGGGATATATATATATATATATATATATATATATATATATATATCCAAAATGTGTTTATTGGGAAGGTTCCCACTCATCTTCAATCGGGGGCTGTCAGTGTTGCTTCCTCCTGAAGGAGCATCCTTCTGTCAGCCTTGTTTTTCCACCTGTGGGCTGACAGAGGACAGTGGAGGAGCCCACACACAGGACTACTGTTTGTGCATGGCTGAAGACCGTGGTGATTCTATAACATCCTGGGCACTTCACGTCCATAAAGTAGGAATTGGGGCTCTGCACCAGGCACTTTTTCTTGTGTTTCCTCTTCTCCTCTTCTGGAGAGGGATGAAGGAGATCCTTTGCGAGAGGCGGCAGTGATTTTTAAGAAGAGACCACAAAGATGCAATTCCTTAGGTCCCTGTACCCTCCCTGATCTTTACATTTTTAGTGCTTGGGGCAGAAAGACTGGCCTTATCTTTCCCTGGTCAGAAACTGTCTTCCCAAGTCATACTCCAAATTTCAAAGGGGAAAGTGATGGGGCTACTGTTTGCTTCCAGAAATAAGCCATTTGCTTTGAAAGGAAGTTATATTACCAAAAGCTGAACTGAGCAAGCCAATCCACATCTAATTCAGGAAAGAAATTATCACAGACAGATTCAATATTTTCAAAGCACTTGGCTAAGGCCAAGGCTCAAACATGAAATGAATTCTTCTGCAGGCTCTGGTCCTTTCTGAATTTGTGAGCTTATGTGAAGACCTCCCGAGAGTCATCAAGCAATTGGAAAATGGTCATGAGCGACAATCGCTACCACTGCCAAAGACAAACTGGATCTCAACCTCCCCTAGACATGTCCCAACCATCCAAGAAGGGATTCCAGACTGTTCTACACTCAGACAATTCTTCAGCTTAAGTAGACATCAGTCTTGAGATAGGCTTATAGGCACACAGTTCTTCTGCCCCTGGGTTTTATGATAATTCAGATAGTTTGTACATTAACAACAGGTCCTGGACCCTTGGTTATAATGTGCATAATTCCTGAGTTTGGAAATCTATTCTGCGGCCCTTCATTAGATGAAAGAGAAGAAGCTAGCCAACTCTACCTGCTTTTACACATTCATAGTGTATGTGTGCACATGTATAACATGTATGTTCACATGTGTGTACGGGTATGCATACATGTGAAGGCCAGAGGTCAGCCAGGTGTCTCCCCCCAATTGCTCTCTACATGATTTGTTTGCTTGTTTAGAGACAAGGTCTCTAAAAGATGGCTAAGATCAGCTGGTCGGTGAGTTTCAGAGATTCACCTGTTTCACTTTCTCACCTCCAAATGCTGGGATCAGAACTCACCTCCTCGGTCTCTATGCATCCTTTATTTAATGTTCATGCCCATCTAGCAAGCTGCTGCACATAAACAGGACTCGGTTAATGTGGCCTGCCTCCGAGCAGGACGAGAGAAGAGTAGTCAGTACTAGGGGATTCCTGGCCTAGTTAGCATGACTCAAAACATCCACGTGAGTTCACTCTGAGTGGATCAACTCACTCATTTATTCCTCTTAGAACTCCAGCCTCTTCTAGACCAGAGACTAATTGTTCTTCTCCAGCCAGCCAACAAACATCATGTTAACTCTGAGAGCCATTAAAACATTTTTCCAAGAAGACTCTTGCAAGATCAGGCCACTTCACAGTTTAAAAGATTGGAAATCTATTAGACTTTGGTCTGTGCCTGTGAACTGTGAAGGATTGGAGCTAAGCACTACTAACTATACCTAGTCATCAACTATGGCCTGCAAACAAGGGCACCCAGTCACCAGGCCACTCAGCTGGCAGGCCAGCATGTGGTCAAACAGCAGTACCTTGCCTATCGCAGATAATGAGGCATGAGTACTATTCACATACATAGGAGCTTATCTCCATCCACCTTTTGGCTTAGTGCCTTTGAGGCCATCAGAAAGGCAAAGTGTAATAAGAGCAGACTTGGACTTCAAAACCCCAAGCCTGAAGCAGCTACTCCCCAGCATCACTGCAGCAAAGACTCTCAAGGCTTGACCTTGGCAATTCCAATTTCAAGCCTGGCTTGGCTGCAGGGCACACAGTGGGCAGAACTAACCATGGTAGCTATGGTTCTCAAACTGGCTTAGCATGAGTCACTAAGCAAACCAACATGTGTCTCAATCTTCTTCAGCAGCTCAGACACGTTTCTTCTAAAAAAAAAAAAAAAAGCATGCATTGACAAATGCCAGATTACAGTAATAACCGTATAACGTTTCATTGTGGATGCTTTATTTTATGTAATGCAAAATAAGGTAATTATGTCAGATATAATTGCCTTTCAATGGAGAGGAGTGAAACCCCCAAGAATAATGCTTCATCCACCATGAAATAGCTACTTAGAGCTTTGAAACAGCCAACAAATTAAAATTAAAATTAATGAGATGTGACTGTAAGTTTTACATTTTAGGATCATAAACAGATGAGAATAACATTGCAAATTCCATTTTCTTTCCCGTTATCTGCAGTGAAAATCCGGGCTCTTTCTCCTTTGATTACAGTGAAGAGCTGGAGTGCACATAAGCCATCAGCTGAGTGGAAGGGAGTGATGTGCGCGAAGAGTTCCTGGAATTCTTGACGGTTATATATCATTTATCAGGTCACAACTTTGCTAGAATGTTCAAGTCAGCATTGGAGGAGAGCACAGAAAGCCTTCGCACCAAACCCACCTAAAACATCCTGTGTGGTTCGGGGCAAACCTCCAAACTCCTTCTGGCTGTTGGCCAAGGCAGAGGTGACTGCAGTGGCTTCCTTGGGTCACAAATGCCATTAATAATAGCAGGGCTGTTCAATCTATCTGTTTTAATTTGCAATCCGAGGACAACGTACAGACTTTAAGAGGTACACAGAGATTCTACAAACCTTCTGGGGCTGAGAGGGTAAACCTGCTTACCATCAAGCCTGATCGCCTGAGTTTTGTCCCTGGGACCCGCATGGAGGACAGAGAGAGTCAAGTTGTCCTCTTACTTCGGCATGCACACATAAAAACACACACACATGCACAGCAAATAAAAACGTAAAGCAGATAGCAATGCAGCCTCCCCTTCTATTGCTGAAACCTGATTTCCTGTCCCCTTAGCAACCAACTGTGGACAATTACTTTTGAATTCTTTTGGCAATGAAGAACATGTATATAACTAAGGGATATACGATTTCTTTTTCTTTTATACCCAGTGCCTAAAACTGTGTCTGAGGCGTAATAGGTATGGCAAAAGTACTTGTTTAATGAATGCAATCAATGTTCCTCTGTGTACTCCCTACATCTTGCTGACACTCACCTACGTCCCGGGAAAGCCCACGGCAACGCATGCATACATTATACTGAAATGCCTTGTTCTTCTTCTAAAAAGCTTATTTAGGTTTGATATGCGTGCAGAAAAGGGACATGTACCAAACATGTAGATTTCACTTAAGTTTCACAAAGGGAGAACTCACCTGGGCAGTACCCACTTTAAGGAACGCAGTGTGAGTAATACGCTCTTAGCGTGGTAGCCTCTGCATGCTAGGCCATCTTAGTCAGTACTACTCGTTGTTATGCCTGACTGACTGCCTTTGAATGGCCACATTGTTTTCCATCATTTTTACATGTCATAAAGCATGGAGCCCAGTCCCAGCCAAGTGATGCTTTTCCACGTTTTCACTATAAGTAAGAGTTGAACAAATAACCTCTGACCTTCTCATCATTCTCCACCTATCAGTAGATAAGCTCTTTTAAGTGGTGTTAAAGAATCAACGACTATGTGCATTTTCAACTTGAATCATTCCTTGCTGGGGCCCATGTCAGCAACTTGATTGTTAAAACCAAAGTATGACCCCAAAGTATCTTTAGTAGATAAACTACACTCATCTCAAGCACACTAATCTCCCCAGTACATTGGATCCTTGGCAAAGGATGTAGCCACGAAATTCACAACCTACACCTGAATCCTGCAGGCTGGAAAGGAGACGCTTATCATGACCCACGCCATCCGGATCTGACCCAAAGTCCGTTCACCATAGCACAGAGCAACAGCAATGTGCTCTTCACTCCTGGTCTGAAGGAAGCTGAGGCCCTGCAGCAGAGCCTCTGAAACCAGGCAGACAAATACACCCACTGCAAAGAGAAGCTAGATCTTGAAGAACAGCATCAGCACCAGCAAGATGGAAGGCTGCATCTCATCACCCAGTGTTAAGCTGTCCATTCCAGAGAGAACAGGGCAGGAAAAGCTGGTTCATAAAGAATAAGGTGGGGCTGGTGAGATGGCTCAGTGGGTAAGAGCACCCAACTGCTCTTCAGAAGGTCCAGAGTTCAAATCCCAGCAACCACATGGTGGCTCATAACCATCCATAACAAGAGCTGACGCCCTCTTCTGGAGTGTCTGAAGACAGCTACAGTGTACTTACATATAATAAATAAATAAATCTTTTTTAAAAAAAAATCAAATATGACAGAACATAACTTAAAAAAAAAAAAAGGGCTGGTGAGATGGCTCAGTAGGTAAGAGCACCCGACTGCTCTTCTGAAGGTCCGGAGTTCAAATCCCAGCAACCACATGGTGGCTCACCATCTGTAACAAGATCTGACGCCCTCTTCTGGAGTGTCTGAAGACAGCTACAGTGTACTTAAATATAATAAATAAATAAATAAATCTTTAAAAAAAAAAAAGAATAAGGTGCCAGGCTTGCATTTGAAGACTTCAGAAGGCAGCAACCTCATTGGGCACAAATCCATTTCTAACAAAACTACTCTTTTCCAACTTCTACGCCATTCTCCTGATCCTCCCTGGAAACTATGCCCTCTATTCATCCCTCAGTGCTTTGCCAAACAGTGACAGCGGTCCTTAGGCCTGCCTGGGACGTGGCAGCAGCAGCCCTACCTGTTAATTTTGTGATGGAACCCATATCTCTGTCATCATTGTGCTGTGAACCACAGACCCGGGACCCCAAGGCAGAGGCCTGACACCATGTGAGAAGTCCATGGCCACACCATGGATGGCACCCGCATCCACTCTACAGGCTCCAAAACACTTCCTTCTAGAAACTCTAAAACAGGAAGCTATTTTGGTAGCACCTTCCTGTTTCAGTGGGTAGGAACCTGAGAGGTAGGAAGGTAGAGGGCTTTATTTATCCATGGATGTCTTTAATTTCTGCAGTGTTGAGGCAGAATACAGGGTTTCACACACATAGGACAAATGGTCCACCACTGAGCAACAACCCCCAACTCCCGGGTCTTTCCATTGTTTTGTTTGAACAATGTAGCCCAAGCTAGCCTCATGTAGCCCAAGCTAGCCTCAAACTCAGCATGTCACTGTGGCTGGCTTTGAACCCCTCGTCCTTTTGTCTCTGTCTTATGTTCGCCATTGTGCCTGGTCCCTGGATCTTATTTATAGCTCTACCTGGAAAGTAAGTGAAGAATAGGCATGTTCTTCTTGGGATGCAGATCGGATAAAGACATTTTTCTCTCTCCTTGAGGAGAAAGAAAAAAGTAGCTAGGAACCAAGTTGAACTAACTCCTCACTCCAGGGCTTAAGGGTCTTTGTGGCAGAGGGGGGCAGAAAGGATGAAAGAGCCAAAGGAGAGTCAAGACTGGAAGAGTCAAAGGTGGTAGGTAAAATGAAAGAGTGTTTTTCCAGACACAACAGGGTATGCACACATAGGAACGCAGACGGCGACAGCATGTATAAGACCTGTACAACAGATGGGGGAATGATAGTTATGCAACCTCACTACCAGCTGAGCAGTTATTAGCAGGGGGTAGCTACTGGCAGAGGAAGAGTCAGTTTTGTTTAATGTGACTCCTGCTTGGCTGACCACATGTCAGGGCAGGCCTCAATCCCAAGGCTAGCGGGCCAATATAAATGGGCTCCACGGAGATGGGAAAAATGGTTTCTTCAAGGTACATGGGAAGAGCAGGGAGGCTGAGAGGGAGTAAGGAGAAGGGTTGAGGGGGAGCGAATATGTTCAAAATACATTGCGTGAAATTCTCAAAGAGCTCATTTTTAATTTTAATATTTAATATATTTGAAGGTCAGCTTCTATCAGCTACCAGCAGTGTGGCTCTGGAAGAGTCCCCTGGGCCTTTAGACTCTCTTTCATCTCTAACATGAATGCCCAAGAAGTGGCATTGCCAGAATCCAGTTCTCAGGCCTTTTATGTCCCATACCCAAGGGGGACAGAACTGTGGGGTCTTCTTATGAATTTGGTTCCTTAGCTGGTCTCCCGCAGGAACACCCGGTGTCTCAGTTACTTTGCTATCACTGTGAAAAGACACCATGACCAAGGCAACGTATGGAGATAGAGTTTATTTGGTGTATGGTTCCATGGTGGCAGAGTGAAGGCATGGTGGTAAGAACAGAAGCTGGGAGCTTGCAGGAAGTAGAGAGAGCAAACTGGGACTGTGAAAAGGCTTTGAAACCTCACAGCCCACCCCCATTGGTGTATTTATTCCAGCAAGGTCACACCTTCTAATCCTACCCAAATAGCACCCCCAAGCAAGGACCAAGACCAAGTATTCAAATGTCCAAGACCATGGGGAAAAAAAAAATCTCTCAATCTCTCCCTCTCCCTCTCCCTCTCTGTCTGTTTGTCTATCTATCGCTGCCTTTTCTGTCTCTCTGTGTGTGTGTGTCTCTGTCTCAGTATCTTTCTCTCTCTCACTTGTTTGTTTGTTTGTTTGTTTGTTGTTGTAGGTTTGGTTTGGTTTGGTTTGGTTTGGTTTGGTTTGGTTTGGTTGAGATAGGATTTTTTTTTTTTGTGGCCTCGGCTGTCCTGGAATTCACTCTGTAGACCCGGTTGGCCTCGACCTCAGCATTGGCATTTTTCATTCAACACACTATACCTGGGATACGAGGGTCACATGATTCATAGGACACAGAGTACCCAGAAGATAAAGCTACCATAGTTCTTGATACCCTGACTGAGTTCGAAACAATCTGATTTCCAGAGGGAACTCATCTCCATTGCAATCTCCTTCCCTCACACTGCATGCAAGGACAGAGAGCCTAAGATCTTCAGAGGAGCTGACCAGGGGGTCCACCTGCCCCCTGCTGTAGATAATCAGAGTTGGAGTTGGACCGGGCTTGAAAATGGGACAGAAGGTGGCTTGACCAGCAGAAGGTGCTAACAATTCTGACACCATTTGAACCCCCGGGAGGGGCTGTGCGAAGGCTCCAAGGGCAGAGAGACACAAAGCCCACTTGTCTCTTGCTGGGATGGTGGTTGCCAGCAATTCAGTCACTGGATGGGGCCTGTCAGCCTGGGCTCAGGGAAGGACACTGGACATCACTTGGAAAAACACAATGAATTCATGCAGTTATCGGCTGCTTTCTCCGTCCCATTTCTGCCTCCAAACAACCTCACCGAAGCACTTCTTAAGGCTTCCTCTCAAAACCCATTAATCCCAAAGCAAGTTGGGGCAAATTATAAACCAAGGTTAAAACATCCTTAAAGAACTCTCTAAATCCTTTAATGCCTACAGGGAGAAAGCCCATTGTTGGTGGCTTTAGCTCTACTATAAGGGGGAAAGTACACTTCCCACTATAAGAAAATGGTGCTTTGTGAGACAAGGTCTCATTCTGAGTAGCCTAGGCTGGCCTCCAACTAAGGGCAAGCCCTCCACTTCAGCCTCTTGAGGGATGAGACTCCAGGTGTATATCAACACAGCCGACTCTCTTCTGAAATACTAAGTACTACTTAACCTCAGAAATACAGGCGAAGGGTCAAGTTCATTAAAAGTAATTTCAAAGTACTAGATCATACCTTTATCTACCTATCTTTCTTTCTTTCTTTCTTTTTTGAGACAGGAGCTCTCTGTGTAGTTCAGGCAGGTCTTGAACTCATGATCTTCCTGCCTCTGCCTACCCAGTGCTAGGGATATAGCCATTTGCTACCCACACCCAGTTTTGTTTTTGTTTTATTTTGGGGGGGGGTATTTGTTTGTTTGTTTGTTTTTCACTCTTTGAATATACTAAAAAACCTTTCTAAGTAAAGGACTATAGTTGTTATGCTATTACATTGAGTATTTCTAGAAATACACTAACAGTTGAAAAAAATATTTGCTTTATAAGAAAATCTGATACTGGGAAACTGAATTTCTTACCCTCGACTCCTCTCCTTTGTCTCTCAAAATTCATCATGGGAAACAAGAAGTTCATTTAAAAATCTCAGGCACTATGGAGGCAATATCACACTTAGGACCTGAACAGAAATTCTGGTGTTTGAGGAATATAATCCTATCCCCCAGGCGGGCTTTGACTTCACCAACCTCCTGCCTCAGCTTTCTCACAGCCAACAAGCTAGCAGATGCTGCTCGTCAGTACCCATTTTCTTCTCCCCTGTTCCCTCCAATCTCTCGCCCTTTCTCTGAGTATACCCACCATACAGTACCTATATTCTGACAGGAAAACAAGGCAACTCCTTTTGTGGTACCAGAGGCAGGAGGTTTTCCACATCTCCTCTCTTTCCATAGACCACCCCTTTCTTTCCCAATTCCTTTTCAACACAGCCCCCATCCAGTGACTCAGACCTACTCCCAAGGTCTAATCAGGGTCACCAACTTCTTCTTTCCATTTACCCAAATCAGCCATGCACCTCCATAAATAATGAAGAAATTCTCCATTTTTCAAATTTGTTGAGATTTGCCCTCTGCTCACACACTAAAATGTGAAGGTCCGAGGTCAACATCTCTTGAGTTTCTAGCAGTATACCCCAGCCCCAGGAATCCTACCTGGCTCACCGTTAGCATCCAGTGACTATGCAAAGGCATAGGCGACTCCGTGTGCATCAGCTACCTAACTCTGCCTGGTCTACCCACTCCTCAGAGGATATGCATAAGCATGCTCCCCACAAGATGCATGGTAGTAGGAAAAGGGACATCTGATCAGAACAGGGAGTGGTGCTAATGCACTTGACAATCACAGGATTATGTAAACCCCAGGGTAGGAAAGGAACTGAAATCATCAATGCTGTGACAAGGGCTTGACAGGCAGAGGTGTGAGCAGGATGGCTGGGCTTCTGAATGCGGGACCTGAGAAGCGACTCTCTGAGTTATCTGAAGGAAGAAGACAGGATAACCAGAGAGAACTGGATTTATTTTAACATCCAGGAAGCACATTCCACAAGAGGGAGGTGTAAGTGCCAAGGTCCTGAGTCAAACTGAGCTTGCAGAGTTCAAAAAAACAGAAATGACGCCAGCACAGCTGGAGGGGAAAGGGAGGCAAAGGGGGTGGAAAGAAGATGGATCTCCACACACAGGGCCACAACCAAGAGGTCCTATGTCAACAACCACTCCTGGAAAGCATGGAGGACTTTCAGGGGGAGAGGACATGTTGGAATCTTACCTGGCTGTGTAAGGATTAGAGAGAGGGGAAAGAGCAAGGAGTTAAAGGCTGCCAAGCAGGCTTGTAGGGCAAAGGAAAGCATCGTACACACCGAGAAGTGGTCTGAGCTTGACTATGGAGGAAGGACAAAATTTGGTTATAGGACAAATGTGGGTTGACTCAAGATGTGCAGAGATGACAGAACTGGGGGAGATGCTGGGATATGAGTTGGTGTGTGTGTCTTAGTTAGGGTTTTACTGCTGTGAACAGATACCATGACCAAGGCAACTCTTATAAGGACAACATCTAATTGGGGTTGGCTTACAGAGTCAGAGATTCAGTCTATTATCAAAGTGAGAACATGGCAGTATCCAGGCAGGCAGGCATGGTGCAGGAGGAGCTTGGAGTTCTACATCTTCATCTGAAGGCTGCTAGCAGAATACTGACTTCTAGGCTACTAGGACTAGGGTATTAAAGCCCACGCCCACAGTGACACACCTACTCCAACAAGACCACACCTCCTGGTAGTGCACTCCCTAGGCCAGCCAAGCATATACAAACCATCACAGTGTGTTAAGCATCAATTGTCTATCACAAGACCTTGGAGAACTGCCTGTTGTAAGCAGGATGGGATGGAGAGATGTCAGGAAGAAGCTCACAGGGGTCTAAATCTGGAGGTAAACAGATGCCTGTCAAAGGAGATTGAATGAGATCACTGGTTATCAGGAAGGTAAAGAAGGCACTGGAGCCTGCTGGGGATGGCCAACTCTCCCATGAAGCAAGAGGGCACGGAGGACAGGGGGGATGGGGACATGGGGGTCGGGGGTTATAAAGAGATGGGATGAGAAGGGATGGCCAAGAAAACAATTCCTAGAGTCACCCTGGGGGTTCAGAGCTTTCCTGGTATGTAGAAGGTTCAAGCCCCAACCCTGCATGGTGGTGGATGACTGTCACCTCAGTATTCAGGCGGCAGGAGGAGGAGAAACCCAAATTTTAAGGTCATCCTCAGCTACACAGTGTTCCATTCAGGCAAGCCTCAAAAGTGTGTGTGTGTGTGTGTGTGTGTGTGTGTGTGTGTGTGTGTGTGTGAAATCTGTCAAAACCAAACAGAACACAATCCACATGGGAAGAAAGTGATTCCTATTTCCAACCCTCATCCTAACTACAGCTGATCTATCTTCAGCACCCAGTCTCCACTCATCAACATTCATTGATGAATAACTCCCTTATCCACCCTGCCAATGATGCCACACTCACAAACCCACACAGACAGGTGACAATGTGCCCAAGCCCCAAGTGAGGCCAACCAGGGAGACCCTCCAGCCTTCTGACGGGGATGCACTCCAAAACTCTCAGTACATCTCTGAAGCTCCAGACAGTGACAACCGCCCCCACCCCCACCCCCATCCCCCGCATACTAAGCTCTTACTATACATGCAGCATGAAGATAAAGTTTCACTCATGAGTTAGGCACAGTAAGCCAATAGCAACTATAATAAAAATAGAACAGACATAGCCATATACTTGGGTAAAACTGTCGGAATTACTACTCTTATGCTGCGGGGCCGTTGATAAGCAAAATAAAGGTCACACAAACACGGCACTGCCATATGCCACAGTCAATGGCTCCTTAGTGACTAACAGATGGGAGGTGCATACAGCATGGACTTCGGAGGCAGAGGGATGCTGAATGTCCTGGGGGGTGGGGAGACTAGGGTGGGGGTGGGGTCACCATGCCACTCAGAACAGCACGAAATGTAAAACAAACAAACTGGATTAATTATTCTGTAATTTTTCACTTACTATGTCCATGATCGTGGATAACTCAGACTGTGGAGAACAACCTGTGGGAGGGGTTCCTCTACTCATCAATTCAGTGTGTGCGGCGGCATTACAGCTAGCACAGCTACAGAGACTGGAAAGATATCCAAAGACTCAGCCAGGCAGGAGGCTCAGCCTCTTTGGTAAGAAGCCAGGCATGGTGGCGCACGCCTTTAATCCCAGCACTTGGGAGGCAGAGGCAGGTGGATTTCTGAGTTCGAGGCCAGCCTGGTCTATATAGAGCCAAGACTAGGACAGCCGGGGCTACACAGAGAAATCCTGTGTTGAAGACAAGTTGAACGAAATAAAAAACCCAAAAAAACAAATCTAAATGGTCATAAAAAAAAAAAAAAAAAAAAAAGCAGGACAAAATGACTTGGCTCCTTCATTTCTATTCCCTATTTCTATAACTGTGCTTTATACGGCAAACAATGGGATGGAGAGACAGATCTGTCAGTGACTGTGTACGTGTTCAAAAACAAAAGGAGCCGGGCAAAGAAAGAAAATAACACTTTTTTTTTTTTTTTTTTTTNTAGCCCTGGCTGTCCTGGAACTCACTTTGTAGACCAGGCTGGCCTCGAACTCAGAAATCCGCCTGCCTCTGCCTCCCAAGTGCTGGGATTAAAGACGTGCGCCACCACCGCCCAGCTGAAAATATCACATTTTAAGAAAAGGTGTGTTAAAGGCTATTGACCATTGGGGCACTGGCTATGAGTGTATCTCACAGTTAGTGATCTCCAACATGACAAGAATCAGAAAGCACAAACAACTGGAGTCCAGGAGATGAAGTACAGAGTAAGGAAGTTTGGTTCGGGGGTGGAACGGTAGGGGCTCAGATGAGACCCTGGAGCCTGTTTGTTCCCCCTGGAAAAGGTAACAGTTTCTCACAGCTCTGCCCCAGTAGTCAGTTACAGGATGCCTTGAGAAACCTTTAAAACAGGAACCCCATACACGGATACATTTTTAAAACATAAATTTAAAAACCACTGTATGGAGCCCAATACATGGGAACATCAATATATATTCTTTTAGGAACAAAACATTCTTTTTCAAAGAAAGGACGACGCTCAGAAGCATGCATTTGGCATATCTATGGAACTTTAATTTTTCTTTTTTTATTTTATGTGTATGAGTGTTTGCCTGCTTGTATGTGTGTGTACCACATGTATGTCTGGTGCCCGTGGCAGTCAGAAACAGGCCTTGGACCCACTAAAACTGGAGTTACAGATGTTGGTGAGCCACCATGAGAGGTTCTGAGAACTAAACACTGGTCCTCTCCTAGAGTCATAGGACTCTTGGCCCCTGAGCCATCATTCTAGGCCTCTTGTGGATCTCCTTAAAGCCTGGCTTCAAGGTGGCTGACCCACTGCCATGTCACACTTAGCACCTGGGCAAGTTCCCACGTACACCCACACAGCATGAGGATGGAAAGGGGCCAAGGATTTTTCCGTATCACTATGAAAAGCTTTTGAATCTCGTGAGCCTCTGAAAACCTCTCCCCAGACCCCTTCATGTTCCTGGACCATACAGAAATAGCATTCAGAACAGCACTTCTTTGGAGAGAGTATAAATCAGCAACCCCCACAAGTTCTCTGAGCCATATGAATTCTCTGAGCTCCTTTCTCTTAGCCTCAGTATTAAAACATGAACATACTAAGGATGGGAACTTCCTCGAGTGAACGCAACTGTGTATTGTAATACCTAACATCATCACAGGCAATGACACAGTTGACACATGTTAATTCTGTTTCTCAGATGGCTCTACACCAATCAATTGTATGAGCCTCAGGCAAGGACTCAATCTGAACTCAAATCCAGAGACTGGTAGACTCAAGGAGAATGATCCCTCTGGATTTTCTAAATGTCCAGCGTTGACTTCAACTGAGTTAGGCCAGAAGCCATGGTTGGATTAGTAGAACCTGAGGCAGTCTCACCAACAGACACTTTCAGATCCTATCGGAAATTACCGCTATATGCATAAATCAAAGTGACTCGTCAAAAAGTCACAATAATTATAACTATCGTTGCTACACTATTATTTAATATATTGATAAAGGATAAGGTATCCAAAGATGAGAAATGAACTGACGAGTATTTCAGTACAATGAGTCTCACTTTCAGTCCCCTGGACTCAGTAATTTCATCCAGTGGACAAGATCTGAGGGCTTCACCAGATTACCAAAGGGTTTCATGTAATCCTGAAGCCAAGAACCGCTGGAGTGAAGCAATTCACTGTGCCCCTCTAGGTACCAACTTCCTCTCTCTGAAAGAAACTGGAGACACTGGGTGGTGTGTGGTGCAGCTGACAGAGCACTTTCCTAGCATGCAGGAATCCTTGGGTTTAATCCCATGAACCGTCATGGACCAGGTTCATGCCTATAATCCTAGCACTTGAGACAGAGAAAGGAAAGTTCAAGGTTAGACTGGACTATAAGAGTCTTGAAAAAGGAAATCAGAGGTGAGTGTGGTGGTATTCACCTATCATCCTACCATTCAGGAGGCATAGGTAAGAGGAGCCTAAATTCAAAGCCAACCAGGACTATTTATCTCAATTTTTTTTTAAATAAGAGGGGCTGGAATGGGGTTCAGGGATTAAAGGGGTGCATAGTTCTTGCAGAGGACCAGAGCCCAGCTCCCAGTATCCACAAGAGGCAGCTCACAACCACCTGTAACTCTAGTTCATACCTATGCACTGCACACATATAAACGTGATTACAAATAATAAAAAATATATCCTTTAAAAAAAAAAAACCAACTGGATCAGTCACTGTGACATTCCCTCCCTGATGTCACACCCCAGCCTGAGAAGGAATTCTGGGCCCACGGTGAGGCAGGATGGCTGGAGCAGGACATAGGCTGAAAGCATCAGAAAGATCCAGAGTCTGGTGTAGGTCTTAAATTGGCACTTGAGGATCTGTCCTACAAAGCCGGATGCCTGAGGCTAACTGGGGCAACCCAGAGACCCTGTGGAAGGGCTGACCTTGAAAGCCAGTGTCTCCCTCCAAAGACTTCCCATCACACTACAGCTATAGGTACCGGAAATCCCAACATGCATCAGTGAACAGCTCTGCAAACAGGCCACAAAGAATATAATCTTTGTTCTCGACACAAATGGCTGGTGTGGAAGCTGACTTAGAAATATACTTAAGTCAAGTGTCAGGGGCTAAGGCAGAAGAATGGGAAGTTAGCTCCAGGCCTGCCTGGGTTACTACAACGGGGAGACCCTGACTCGGAGAGAGACAGATTGAGAATGATTGATTTAAAAGTTAAAGAGGGACATGTTTGGCATAGCTATGTGCTTAAAGTCCAAATATTAGTATTTTACATCTCTGTGCACTTAAACAGCAAAAAGGGAAGGCACCAGTCCTGGTTCTATAGTTCCGTAAATTCAGCTACTCGGAATGTTGAGGTGAGAAGATTACAAGTTCAAGGGCTGCCTGGGCTACTAAGGGAGTTCAAAGCTCGTCTGGACAACCTAGCAAAACTCAATAATGAAAATTAAAGAGGCCGTATCTGGGGGTCCAGATCAATGCCAGAACACCTGCCTAACACTCACAAGACCCTGCATTCAGTCACCAGTACTGCCAATAAGGAAAAGAGAAAAAGAAAAGTGAAGGGAAATATTCAGAGAATAACAATACTTATTCCTAAGTACTTAGCCCTCAGCTCTAAGCACCTCATTCTGGAGTACTGATGTTGAGTACTAAAGTACTTACTCGAAAGAATTAAGTCTATCAACCCCCTTTCTGGATAACACAGATGTACACGATGATCATGTAGGTTCACTTAATACTAGAAGCTGAACTAGTTAGCATTGCATTTTAGAACTAAGGACTCCTAGACACCTTCAGTCCCTTTTGAAAAACAACCAAGGGGGAAGCAAACCCAGAAGGAGACAGAGGGGACAGTTACCTTCCCCAAGTGCAGATCACAGTCACACCTTCACAGCAGACCTGCCGTGAGTGGCCACCTCCCATACAGCCCTGAGTCACCAAGAGCCCCATAGCTTTCTTCATCATCAGCCCTCAGAAATGACAAGTGCCAGGGCAGTACAGCCACCATCAATACGCCCAGTGGTATCCAAACAGTTCAGACTCTTAACTTCTTCCAATAGGACCCACGTTGGGACAAGTGGCGTGTCAAGGTTTAACTGGAAGAAAATTGCTTTACATCTCTAGAACAGTTACGTTAGCCTGCTTTACAAGGGCACCCCAGCATCAAGAGTACACACAACTGAACACACTTACAGGGGAGACCCCCTTGCCCATAGCAGACATGTTCCAAGTACATGCTCTGCACGTATGCTTCTGAGAGGTTTAACTGATAGATTAGGCATGGTCAGAAATGGAACAACAGCTAGTAATAAAATAGAATAATGTACGGAAACATAAGGTGTACAAATGTGTTCCTGTTCTCTCTCTCATATCCCATATCATATTTGGGCCTCCATTGACTATTGGTAACTGTAACTAATACAGTTAGTTAGTTACAGTTAGTTAGTTAGTTGTAGGGAAGAACTAATACACTTAGCCATGCTGGGAATGGTAGTTACATGACTTTAATCTCAGCACTCAGGAGGCAGGTTCGAACACGGGAGTTCAACGCCAGCCTGGTCTACAAAAGTGAGCTCTAGGACAGCTAAGGCTGCCCAGAGAAGCCCTGTCTCAAAAAACAAACAAACAACTCCTCAGATGGGGTCAGAGGGAAGGGCTGGGGTCCCAGAAGAGAAACCAATGACCTTCCCTAAAGTCTTCCGACATTATCAGTCAATAAAGCTTATCTCTTGTGCTTCTGGCCAGCAGTCCCAGCTGTTCTGCTGTAGCAGTATAACACCTGGTAGGGGAGGGGGGGGTAAGGCAAGACAGAAAGTAAGGGATGGCACAAGAGCTTGCAGTGAAGAGCTGTAGAGGCGAAAGAAGGAAGCAGAAGGCAGAGCTGAACCCCCAGGAAAAAGGCTGGAGTGTGGGATGCAATGTGTGTGGGTGGGGTGTGGGGGGAGGGTGTCCTGTAGGTGGGGGCACAAGCACCAGAGAGTGAAGTCCCACAGAATTGACTCTCCGTGGAATACTAAACCACACAGGTGAGTGGACAGGCTACAGTGAAGAGTTCACAGAAGGGGGAGGGACTTCACTGTGGGGACTCACACCTAGACCCTGCAGCCAGGGATGTCAGCTTCACAAACACAAGAGCACAGAACCCCGCCCCCCTCCCACGAACACTCATCCCTGATGTCAGCGAATAGTCTGTGCTTCAGTATCCACACCTACCTGGATCTGCTGGGTCTATAACTGCCCCAGATTACACCCTGGAACAACTCTGCTAAGCTCTGTCCCCTAGAAACACTATCTGAACACTTTCAGTGCCCTCTGATAAATAACCAAAAACCAAAAACCTGACTCCAAAACACAGGGGAATCTGGAAACATTCTATCTCCTGTGCTATGGCTATACGCAGCAAAGCCATCGGAAACATACTTGTTGGGAACAAGTTTTAACCCAGGTAAAGTTAGAAATGACCCTTTTATAATTAGTGATTAGTTACTGCTAAGCATATTTTAGTCATTAATTAGTACTCTATACTGCTTAAATAAATTAATTTCCTCTTGTGGTGCCAGGGCTCTGGGCATGCTCTGTGACTGTCACACCCAACCCTTCATCCATTTTTCAGTATTTCACTTACACAATGACCAGCTACTTACTAGCAGGTATCTAGTCAAGTTACTTATCAAGGCTAAGTCCCCTGGTGATCTGGGACTGAAGAAATGCCACCTATCCGTGTAACCCGCAGCCATGTGCAGGAGCAAAAATTCTAAAAGTAAAATAAAAAAAAAAACAGTTTGGGGAATATATATATATATATATATATATATATATATATATGCAGGCTTTCAATCTGCATCAAATTAATAATATACTAAAGATAGAAGGCGATGCCCGAGTCCTGGTTAAATAGGCACATAGTGTCTGAAATGAGTTTAGATGTTACTGCAGACTGACAACTTCAGGCAGTGTTCCTACAGGTCCTGAAGGAAAAAGAGATGCGCTGACAGGAGTGAAGTAAGGGATTGCCTTTCAAATGAGCCAAGTGAGTGGACCTGAGAGAAAGTGATAAAATTCTCACACAACACACTTGTTTATTCCATTTAAAGTCTAATTCTCCTGGCAATCGTCGGGCTAAAGGTGAGTGCTTCCTCCATGACCTGGCTCAATGAAAAGTGAAAGTGGAAAGTTTTTCCACCTGGGTCCAACCCCTCAAAGCCACGGTTTCAGAGCCAAACCTAGAGGTCAGAGTTCAGCAATCACGGAGCGCTAGGGTACAGCGAACACAAACGCCAAGCGCTAGCGCGGGACCTACCCTCTTCCTGCCCCTGGGGGGAAGCTGTGTCACACCTCTCCAGCGACGCCAGTAGGTCAGATGGGTGTCCTCAGACACAGCCCCAGGACCCCCCTGCCCTCCTTCCCACGCCACACACTTCCTGCCTCTTCCATCACCTCTACTGGCAACTTCGGCTTCCCATTTTGTCTGTGACTGCGATCCGGACTGCAGTCCCAGGGAGGGAGGGAGAGGGACTCGGGCTTCCAAGTGGGATCTGGGGAAGGGCACTCGCAAAGCGCACCATCCCACGTGCGGCCCTCACTGGCCACCTACGGCAGTGGGGACCTGGCGCGTTCCCACAGTGCGCGCCACTAGAGTTGGGGTTCGGATGGGGGAAGATCAGAGTCCTCAAGCCTAAAAGCACTTTTACACCAGAGCGGGCTAGACTCCCGGGGCTGCAGCAGCGGGACCGAGTGGCCGCCAGTTCCGCGGGGCCAAAGTGGACTCAGTGGCGCTCGGGCGAGGGTGGGGCGGGGCAAGCACTCACCAACCCCGTACTTCTGCCTCTTGGTAGGGATCCAACGGGCCATGGCGACGACCTCGCCCCGCGGCGCTAGCGGCTACAGCCTCTCGTGCTCGGAGCGCCACTGCGCCGGCCGGACTCCTCCGCCATGTTCCGGCAAAACTTGGGCGACTTTGGCGCGCCGGCCGCGTCTACGCTGTCCCGCCTCGCTCGCGCGCGGGGCCCCGCACGCCCGCCCGCTCGCCCGCGGTCACCTGCTGGGACCAGCGGCCCTGCAGTCCCGCGCGCCCTCCCCGGCGCCGCCCCGGCTCCTCCCGCTGGCCGCGCCCTCTGCGCCCCGGGGCCGCCCGCCTCCCCCGCCGACTCCGCCTCGCCCGGCTGGAGCCGCAGCCCGGAGCCGCCCGCCTGGTCTTCCCAGCCTCGGCTCTGCGATTGCCCAGCGATCGCGGGCTGCGCCGCCGAGCGCGGAGGAGGAGCTGGTGAGAGTCACCGGTCGCCTCCGGACGCTCAGTAAATATTTGTTGAATGAATGAGCCGTGAGCTCCCGCCTTCGCCTCCGGGAGCGTCTGCTGCAGCCCCAAGAGCCGGAAGCGGAGCTTCAAGGTCCGCAGGGAACTGGTGCAAGGGACACGGGCGCTTCAGAAGTAGAAGTATCCAATCTAGGAGACCCTCCGTTAGGACGCTGTTGACAAAGCGCTAATCTGGAAACCCCAAACTCAGGGATTTATTTCTCCCCAGTTGCAGCAGCACAAACTTTCACACTAAAGGAAGAAGTTCGCTCCAAGAGGTTCCCCTTTTCAACTGACTCCCTGCCCAGAAGACACCCTTGTGGAGAGGACCCCAGAACATCTACCCCCCCCCCAACTCCCACCGCTGTCCTTTCTTCAGCCTGGGATTGAAGACTCCAAAAGGCAGCTGTGCGTTGAACTACTCAGGGGTGCGCTTGGCGCCCTCTGCCTGCGGGGAGACGCGCTTCCATCTTGGAGAGACCTCCAGAATAAAGAAGCTACTTAGTAGAAGGACACCTCACACTTAGAAGTAAAATTTCAGACTAACCAACCAACCAGTTAGCTTCGCCATCTGAAAAAAAAAATACCTCTTGCGGGAAATTGTGTTGTTCTTGGGGTCTGTGGAGGCTTTCTTGCCGGTTTGGAACCTGACAAGAACAGAACATGTAATTAAAACACACAGTAAAAGACAGTAATGCTTAATTAGAGATGAGTGAACTCTGATGACTTTTTGTAAACCATGCCTGAATATGTTTTTTGTTTTTTGTTTGTTTGTTTGTTTTTAGTCTTGGTTTTCCTCCTGAGAAAGTAAGTTCTGAACTTGAAGTCCTGGGTGAAAGAAACAATAGGTATTTATTATGACCGTGCTTCGGCCATCTTTCTTAAAGTGGTTCAGTCACATCTCTTTTTTAAATGCCAGTTTTTATTCTTGATAGAGGCAATCTTAAAGTCGAGTATGATTACATAAAGTGTCATTTATCTCCTTTGTGATTTAAAGTTACATGTTCATTGTGCACTTAATACTGAATATTTAGAAAAATAAAATCACCGAAGAATCTAAGCAACAGGGAAGCAATCAACCAAACTACAAACTGAGCTACTATACTAAACAGTTCTCCAAAGAAGAAATTAAAAACGGCTAAGGAAACACTCTAAAAAAAGAAAGAGAAAAGTTCCAATAGGAATCTATTTATAATACACTGCAAGACATATTTCCATCCGTGTAGACCTGACATCCATAAAGATTTCCACCATCTCCCCCAAAATAACTTCTTCTAGGTCAATGACGTTGTGATCGACTTAACCACCCAAGCTAGATAATTTCTCTTCCTTCCGCCCTAAGTGACCTACTGTTGGGCACTGTTACTGGAATGGAGGTTCAGTACTGAGGTAAATGAGACCCCTACCTTCTTCATACAGCTGTTGGAAGAAGTTAAGACTTGAAATTAACGCATACCAAAGGAGGCAAGGCCCGCAAAGAGAAACCCTAGCCCGGAGCATGGGGAGTGTGGGTGCCAGAGATTTACCCAGAAGCATCTGGAAAGACATTTGCGATACGGGGAGACTGAAAGGCAGAACTACAGGAAGTGAGGATGACCCCATGATAAAAGGGGAAGTGTTCTGGACCGCCAGGACAGCAAACACGAAGGCCACCAAGCAGGTCTAACAGGCTTCAAACTGGCATAGAGTCCTGGACAGCGAGTGATCTGAGCGAAACAGGAAACTTGGCTCAAGAGGCATAAGTGAAGGAGGGCCATGACCCGGACGAGGACTTCCTGTGTTGTTACAGATTCTAAAGGTTCTCGGGCTTGTGTCGGTGGGAATACCAGGCACTGTCCAACTGGGTCTGCTGTGGTGTGACCCGACTGACTCTAAAGGGCATCCATCCATCAGATACCAGTTAATGGAGAAAGCCAAGGATGGTAGGCTGCTGCGAAAGTTCTGGACATAAACTGAAGGGGGCGCCAACAGGAAGACAGTGCGAGCAGAGAGGGATTCTCTATGAAGCTTACTGGCCTCTCTGCTTTACCAGCCAGAGGGTCACTTAGGCTCTACAAACTTTGGCTTTGGGTTGTGAGGGACGAAGTAAAGAATGACCCGGGGCTTGAACGACTGGTGATCACAGCTGCCATTTCTGTTTGTTGTTGATCTTGCATGATATCATCCTTGTGCGTATTCTCTGCTTTGGATCAAAGTTTACCTTCGAGTATTTCCTAGGACTTCCGCCCTCTCTCTCTGCTCAGCCATTACTCCCCTTGGACCTTTAGTAGCTGTCAACCTTGGTCTGGAACACAGGTCTGGGCTGCCCTGGGGCAGGAGCTGCCCAGAGTTGCCTCAGTCACCTGTGTGCAGGGAAATGATGATCTTTGTTCTTTAAGCAGGCTTCTTCCTTCCTTCTTTCCTTCCTTCCTTCCTTCCTTCCTTCCTTCCTTCCTTTCTTTCTTTCTTTCTTTCTTTCTTTCTTTCTTTCTTTCTTTCTTTCTTTCTTTNTTCTTTCTTTCTTTCTTTCTTTCTTTCTCGTTCTTTCTTTCTTTTCATTTAGTGCACACTAGAGCATTAATCCTTTTTCTCAGTGGAACTTGGTTTCAACCAGAACCATTTCAATCGATTGACACTTTGGTCTTTCCAAAACTTCAGGTTTGATTTTGGACTCTGGAGATTTCAGGCTTCGCAACGATTGATTGCTTTTAAGAAAAGAGTTGGAGGGAACGGGAGAAACTTCCAGTGTGTTTATTCTTTTCCCTCTGCAGACTGAAGTCCACCCACTTTGTGATATCAGATGGTCCCATTCCCAGTCCATTTAAATCATAAAAGCACAGCTATTCAAAGTCTTGTTATTAAAATGAGGTTTAAAATTAGACAGCTGACCAGATGGGTGGGTGGAATAACAGCACGTTTCCCAGAATTATCTTTTCCCTCTTCCTCTGGAGTCTTTTCAGAAGAAGAAAGAAAGAAAGAAAGAAAGAAAGAAAGAAAGAAAGAAAGAAAGAAAGAAAGAAAGAAAGAAAGAAAGAAAGAGGGAGAGAGAGAGAGAGAGAGAGAGAGAGAGAGAGAGAGAGAGAGAAATTAATTTCACAATTGCATCTATCTAGATTCTAAAGCCCATAAAGATACCAGCAATTCTTCACACAAGAATATTCACATCTGTGCTTGTGGGAGCTCCAGAGAAAGAAACAAAGAGAAATGAATTTCCAGGGTAGGCTAATTGACCTGAATTCTGTAGCTATCTCTGTCAGTATCTAATATAGGATACCAAGGCAGTTGGCTGGTCAGGGCTCTACTTTCCCCATTAATCAGGTCTATTTTACCAAGTTTGACTGACACAACTTTCTTTTGAGAAGATATGGGTTCTGTTAAGGACAGTTTTGTGGGTGTTGGTTTGTTTTGTTTTTCTACATAAAGAGATGAGTTGCTGCTGGAAGTGCAGGAAATACGAATGATGACTGGTTCTAAGCAGAGGTTTGTGGGCATTTACAGGCAAATACAGTGGAGCAGGAAATGCACTGGAATTTGGGACCCCTGAACTGAACAGGGCAAAGGGGCTCCTCTTTCGATCCCCACAAACACTTCCTCAGGCATCCCAGAGATGCTCACATGACTATAACGCCAAACCATGCAGGTGCTGGGCATCAGCAGATCGTCCTCATCCTCAGGTCTGCCAGCTGGCTTTGGAGGCAGCGTGAACCCTGAAAGTTAGGAAGACAAAAATTGTGGTTTTTTTTAAACCACCTCTCTCTCTCGATCCCCTTTGTGAGAAGATTTATACTTGGTCAGCACTTTAGCCTTTTTCACACTACAAAACAAGACCCTGGCAGTTTTATTTCTAGAATGTTCTTTGTTACAGACATCTACATAAGTTGGTCCCACCTTGCTGAGAAAATTGATGCTAAGAGCATTAAGAAATCAGTTCCTTTGCTCAGTGGCTGGATGTGGCACCATGGTGTGCTATAACCCCAGGGTCTCTATAGGAGGCCTCTATAAGGAGTAGAGAGGCAGGAGGCTCGCCCTGAAGCTTACAGGCCTCATGCGCATGTGACACACATACACACACACACACACACACACACACACACACACACACACACACCAGCACTCACAAACACAGACACAGAATTTTAAATTAATCATTAGTGTATTGAACCTGTACCACGTTCACAGTTGTGCAAGGGAGATGAGTGCTCTTTGATTTAAGAAGAACTACATTTATATAGTTGTAAATAGTATATATGGTTTTTTAAAAGTTCGTGTATGTACATTAAAAATACTTTCATGAAGCTTGGCAGAGTCATACATCCCTGTAAACCAAGCACTCAGAAGATGGAAGTAAGAGGATCAAGAGTTCAAGACCAGCCTAGGGTCCATGAGACCCAGTCTCAAGAAACAATGAATAGGAGCTGGAGAGATAGTTCCATGGTCAAAAGCACTTACCATTTGCAGAGGACCCGGGTTCTGTTCCAGCCGTGCAAGGCAGCTCACAGACACGTGTAACTCTAGTTCCAGGGCACCCGGCATCTTCTTCTGACCTCTGTGGGTTCCCGTGTGCACGTGGGGCGCATAAACGGATGCCGGCACACACATAACATAAAATTACAAATAAACCTTTTAAAACAAACTTAGTAAAACTGTTCAAATGAGATAATGATGAAAGTTAGGACATAATATGGAAAGCTCCTGGGTTGTGAACAAAAAGCTGGAAATCGTCCGCTTACACTTGACCTTTATCTGTAGTAGGAGTGAAGTTCACCAGCGACTCTTGATCCCGGTGACACTTGGACGATATTGTCTCCACGACTGTCGCATTCAGCAGTTCTTCCTATCTGGCATGAAAACAAAACCTTAATCTAGAAATTGTATCTAGTATGAGAACAATTTTGAAGACACTCACCATTATAGAGTAAGGAACGTGTGCGGCCACTTATACCTGGTTTCTTTACTACCAATACATTCCTTCAAGGCATTTAAGGTAGACTTGTTACCGACACAATAAATGCAATAGCTCAATGGTTCTCAACCTTCATAATGTGACACTTTAATATAGTTCCTAATGTTGTGGTGGCCCTCAACCATAAAATTTTGTTGCTACTTCATAACTGTAATTTTGCTACTGTTATGAATTGCAATGTCGATGTCTGATATGGGACCCCTGTGGGAGTCGCGACTCACAGGTCGAGAACCACGGATGTAATGCTTGTTCTCTTCACCTAACAAATGTGGAAATGGTGATTTAGAAGATGCACAAAATTGCCTGCCTAGTGTCAGACAGAAGTGAATCCGAACCTAGAGCCCTGCAGGAAACTGAAGATCATTGGCCTTTTTCTGGAAAGGTGTGTGTGTGTGTCTGTGTGTGTGTGTGTGTGTGTGTGTGTCTGTATGTGTCTGTGTGTGTATACACCTTTGTTGACCATAATAAGACTTAGTTGCAATGACTTGATTCTGTGCTGCAACAGGAAAGCAGCCACAGTCGGTATGTAAATGAATGACTGTGGCTCTGTTTCAATAAAACCTTATTTGTATCCACATCTCACATAATCTTCAAAGGCATGAAATATCCTTCTTTGGATTTTATTTACCAATAATTTAGGAAAGTGAAAGACAGCTATAACTCCTGGCTATATAAACGCAACAGATAAGCTGATTTGGCCCTTGGACTGACTCTCTCTCTCTCTCTCTCTCTCTCTCTCTCTCTCTCTCTCTCTCTCTCTCTCTC
>NC_034597.1:58891698-58899945 GCF_900095145.1 Mus pahari
TCTCTCTCTCTCTCTCTCTCGACAGGGTTTCTCTGTGTAGCCCTGGCTGTCCTAGAACTCACTCTGTAGACCAGGCTGGCCTCGAACTCAAAAATCCGCCTGCCTCTGCCTCCCAAGTGCTGGGATTAAAGGCGTGTGCCACCACCGCCCTGCTGGAAGAACTTTCTCACTGGGACTATATGCATGAGGATCTGGGAGAAAAGGGCCCTAAGTAGTAAAGGTTGACTTAGAAATCACAAGGCTCTGGAGAGGGTTATGAATATGTAATCCCAGCACTCTGGAGGTGGAGGCAGGAGAATGGCACATTCCAGGGTTGCCTGACCTCTGTAATAAAACCTTTTCTCAATGAGAGAGACAGAGAAGGTGTGGTGGGGGAGTTGAGAAGCCAGAGACTATGGGGTGTCTAAGAGCAGTGAGAATCCAGGCGCTTTGTTTTTAGTATCTTCTGACTTAGCCCCTTTGAAGTCTATACTGAATGTTGGCAAAAGACGTTGAATGTGAGGGTTTGCATATGCTCAGCCCAGGGAGTGGCACTATTAGGAGGTGAGGCCCTGTTGGAGTAGGTGTTTTACTGTGGGCATGGGCTTAAGACCCTCCTCCTAGCTGCCTAGAAGTCAGTGTTCTCCTAGCAGCCTCCAGATGAAGATGTAGAACTCTCGGCTCCTCCTGCCCCATGCCTGCCTGACCGCTGTCACATCCCCACCTTGATGATAATGGACTGAACCTCTGAACCTGAAAGCCAGCCCCAATTAAATGTTTTCCTTATAAGAGTTGCCTTGGTCATGGTGTCTGTTCACAGCAGTCAAACCCTAACTAAGACAATGGTGATGGTGATGACAACCAAAAACCAACTCTCTGTGAGACAGTGGAACACACAAGAGTGCTTTAGTAACCATAGCAGACGCCTCCAGAGGGGACAGGGGCACCTCAGTGGATGACTCCACCATGACCACCACCACGAGAGACTGGAACTAGAAGGAAATGTTACAGTACCCGTGACTAGACTAGAAGGGCCAGATGGGTGTGGCGACTGCACCTGGTGAAGGCTAGGCAGAAGAACATTGACTAGCCAGGTTGCTTTGTCAGTCCTTAGAGGAATAGCTTGGGGTCTTCCAGAAATACCCGACGAGGCTTGGAAGGCGCAACAGGCACGTTCATGATCAACTGGCCTGTGATGGCTACTGGTTACCCCTACCCACTCTTTATCCCTAAGATTCATGATTTTGAATGCCAGTGTGTGTGTGTTTGGTGTGTGTGTGTGTGTGTGTGTGTGTGTGTGTGTGTGTGTGTGTGTACCCTTTGGGGAGAAAGGGCAGACAGGGCAGAATTGTTACAGACACAATAAAAGTGACTCAGAGCTTTAGGAGCTGTTAACTTGCATGGCAACAGTTTGAATTCCCTTATCGTGGAAGGTGCTCTTTGAAACCATGTGCTTGCTAAACCCTTGAATAGTATAAACCAGATCTAGGATAGGATGTTGGCAGTGCTAGGAACTGTCCTCTGCCTACTCCAGTCTCAAGACGTAGCTTCACCCAAGTGCCTTGCTCTTATTTGGGCACAGCTCCAGGACCAGAACCCTTTCCTTTCAAGATAACCAACTGTCTTTAAGTGCTTTGCAACAGTTGCCTTACTCAGCAGGGTAGTTCTGGCAGGCGGATTCCTGGAGTTCATTACTTACGTGGTGGTTTCTTAGTCATCTTATTGTGGCATCCTGTTCTTATTTAAACAGGCCCCACCCTCCCATAATACTACACCTCAGGGTTTGTTCCCTTAAACAGTGCGTGCCACATTTGCAGGGAGCCCCTGAGGAGGAGAATTAGTCCACCTCAGTTCTTCCTGGATGCCAACCCGACTTAGAAGTGGTCTATTTGTTAATGCCTGCCCTTTGTTAAAATGGTCTTGGCACACTCAAGTGCCAGGCAAACCCTGGGAGGTGGTTTTTATTTTTCCTGTGATTTGCCAAAAAGTCCTCCCAGAATCTCAGTCTGTGTGTTTGCAAATTGCTCTTGTAATTCTTTGCCTTGGTGCAAAGGCTAGAAGTCTTCAAGATGGCATACAAATTCAAAGGGAAGGAACTATGTATCCAGATGAGAACTGCAGGAGAATTCAACCAGCCAAGTAGTTAACTCAACCTTCTATAACCTGTTTTAAGTAGAAGTGTATTATCAGGAAGAACGGTTTAGGGAATTTACTCAAGAATGAAGAGGAAAAGGCTGGGTGTGGTGCCCACACACTTTTAATCCTGACAATTGGGAGAGAGAGGCAGGAGGAACTCTGGGAGTTCCAGGACTTTAGGGCTACATGGAGATGCTCCCTCGGAAGGAGGAGGAGGAAGAAGAGGAGGAGGAGAGAGAAAAAAAAAAGAATAAAAGGAAAATATAATCACACATAATTAGAACCATAGGCATGGAGAAACCAAAGTATATAAAACAGAGTATAATCATGTACAAGTCTTATAAAATAAATTGTAAAGAATCACAATGTAAAACATTTCCCTGGGAAATGTAAATTAAAAAATGAGAAAAAGAAAGAAAGAGAAAAAAGAAAAGAAAACCCAAGCCCGAGTTAACTAAACAGTCAAGAAGTAATGGGAGCGAAAATATTACTTGTAAAAAATATGTCTAATTGGAACAGCAAATACTTTTAAATACTTGATAAGTAAGTCAGTTAAATACATTTACTCTCTGTATCATTTATTTTTCTGTTGAATAATAAAAGCAACATGACTAAAAGCAACTTAAGGAAGGAAGGGCTTAATTTAGTTTGTAGTTCCCAAAGGATAAGAGTACATCATAGCAGTGTGCATGTCGGGAGGCATGGGGCAGGCATGATGGCAGGAGGAGGAAGTTGAGAAATCACATCTGAAGCAAAAGCTTGAAGCAGAGATAGGGGAGGGAGGAATAGAGGGCAGAAGGGGGGAAGGAGGAGAGAAAGGGAGAGAGGAGGGGGAAGGGAGAGAGAGGGAAGTGTAGGAGGGTAGAAGGGTGAGGCTGTATAATCTACCCTTGATCCCAGTGATGCACTTTCTCCTCCAAGGCCCCACCACCTAAATCTTTACCACCCACTCAGAAGCAAATATTCAAGTACCCTAGCCTATGGGGGACACTTCTCATTCAAAGCGCCACACTGTCCACAGAAAAAGTCTAATTTATCCTTTGAAACTACCTTAACCCTATTTGAGGTCCAGGAAAGGAGGGTCACAGAAGGCTGGAAGGCTGAGAACCGGGGAACTGTACAATGATAGGGCAAACTTTATTCACTCTGGGTGACAACCACTAATTCAGACAGTCGCTCCAGTTATCAGGCGAATACAGGTATATATCCATACAGTAAAGAGGCTAGGCACTCAGGCCTATAGACAGACAGACAGACAGACAGACAGACAGAGGCTGGTGAACGCAAAGTTTCAAGTCTTAGTGTCGGACCTCAAGGCTGTATTTATACAGTACACACACACACACACACACACACATACACACACACACACACACACACACACGAAAGTGACATTCTGCCAGAAATGGCTATATAAGGGATTACATCACTGTTACATTTGGGGCTCCCCAGATATCCGATGTTGACTCACAGCCCCACCCCCTGCCCCATGTCCAGTGTCAGCCATACTTTAACTAACTCATACAAGAGATGTGTCTCAGCACCATGTTGTCTAATCATAACCGGCCCTTCACAACCTTCATCTGTTCCCAACACCCTAGCAGTAAAACTTGCTAAAACACATGGCATAAAACCAGAAATGTATATCTCTATATGGATATATAGATCAGAAATACCCCTCTAGCTGAGATCCAGAACAAAATACTAATGAATTCCACCAGGCAGTGTGTAGAAGAAGCAATATTGAATGAATTGTTGGATTTTATTCTAATAAAATGGCAAGGAATCTGTCAACAGAATATCTTATCTTATCGGAAGGTCAATGGAGACAAGTCCAAGGATCAGCTAAGAGGTGTGTAAAAGCCATTTACAAGGCCCAGGGACTAAAGGCTTAGTCCTCAGCTCAGTGCTATTGGGAGGTGTTGGGACCTTTAAGATGGAGGACAAGCCAGGAGGGGGTTGGGATGGCAAGGAGCTGGGGGTCCTGCTTTCTAAAAGGATTGTGGGAAACTGGGCTCATCTCTCTTCTTCCTGTGACATCTTTTTACCTCACAGGATCAGTCACTTCATAGATTCACACTCTCACGGCAACAACAGTAAAGATAAGGGTGGGGGCTGCTTGGAGGAAGAAGGTGGCTACAGGTACTCTTGACAAAGGCCTGTTGCCCCCTGCCCTGTATCTGTCTGTCTCTATTTACTCTCAGCCATGAGGGAGCTGTTCTATACCGTAATAACCTGCCTCCCCACAGGCCAGGAGCAAAGGATTCAGCTGACCAGGGGAACTGGGAACTAGAATACATATTCCCTCCCTTGAAATGATTTCTTTCAAGCATACTGTCACTGTGACCAAAATAAACAAACAAACAACAAAACTGGCTATCATGGCCACATATTAATAATCAATGATAGCATATATCTGTAATTCCAGTAACTGGGATATTGAGGCAGAAGGATCATAAGTTTGAGATCAGCCATGGTTACATTAGAAAGGCATTAAAAGATCCTTGGGTAGAGCCAGGTGAGGGATGGTACACACCTTTAATCTCAGGACTGGGGAGGCAAATGCAGGAGACTCTCTGAGTTCAAGACCAGCCTGGCCTAAGGTGTGGGTAGCCAGAACTACCCAGAGAAAACCTATCTTGGACAACCAACCCAGAAACGAATAAAGTTAATTAAATACATTTTAAAGCCGGGCAGTGGTGGTGCACGCCTTTAATCCCAGCACTTGGGAGGCAGAGGCAAGTGAATTTCTGAGTTTGAGGCCAGCCTGGTCTACAGAGTGAGTTCCAGGACAGCCAGGGCTACACAGAGAAATCCTGTCTCGAAAAACCAAAAAAATTTTTAAAAAGATTCTTGGGTATATGGTAAATTTGAGGCCAGGCTGTATCTAAGAGACCCTGTCTCAATCACCTCCCAAATAAAGCCTGGGAGAGAAAGGGATTGGGGTGGGGGGATCCCCTGAAGCTAGAGCAGCTCCTAAGGAGCCGTATCTAATGGAAACGCAGACAGGAGTTGCATGAATGAGGGTAGCGCAGGTTGCCCTTGCTTGCACTGATGACAGATGTGACCGAGTCAACATTTTTGAATGAAGCAAAACCACATGAAAGTCATGGCTTGACAGTCCCTTCCAAAACGCAAGTGAAAATTTAATGGCCATGGTTACAGCACTGAGGTGGTCAGCTCATGGAGGCGTTGCATTTACGAATGCTTCAATATTACTGTAGAGAGCAGTTTCTTGAAATGATAAGAGCTTAACTCTCTTCAGGTCTTTGCTGGATTTCCTCCCTTTGCCTCACGACGTGCCATGGATGTCCTTGCCAGGGACTGACCTTGTACACTCAGACTTCTCGACAGAGCCATGAACAATAAGCTTCTTTTCTTTATAAAATACCAAGTCTGTAGTAATCCGTTCCATGAGCAAACCCAGACAAAAACATTTTAACGCAGTCCCTCCCATGGGTACCAACAAGCACGCATGCCCATACACAGACACAGACACACACACACACACACACACACACACACGCACACACGCACACACACGCACACACACATGCACACACACACGCACACACACACGCACACACACACACACACGTACACACGCAAGCATACACGGAGGCATGCATGCTCACGCACCAGCCCCTTCATAAAATCCATGACTACGTTGAAATGCATGATCTTTCAATTTCTGCAAATTCTGTTCTTCTTCCCCCAGAATGTTCACAAACAAGTGCAGAGAGAATCTGTCTGCCAAAGGCTATTACTTGATTTGTTCCAGAACAGTCTACCCAGACGGAGCCAGAGGGCTGTCTTTTGCTTGTCAATGGGGACTCCCCTGAGAGGAAGGAGCCTTGCAGTAATGTGAGGTGACATTTCGAACTCTTCCAGCAAAGTGCACGCCATGAACACCATCTAAGGCATTTACAGGGCCTCAGCCTCCCCCTCCCCACCCAGCGTGAGCTGACAGCCCTGCCCCCTTCCCCCCCCCCCCGTGGCAGAGGTGCTCTTGTGAATCTCTGCATAAACCGCAGACGTCTCTTCACAAGTGAGGCCGTAGCAGTTGCACAATAGATTTTGCACAGAGTTTTCCTAGCACTGACTCTCAGTGAGCATCCGCTGAGTGGGTATCCAGACCCAGTGTAAGAGGGACCCTCGTTGTAAGAGGTCACCTGTGACTCCCACGGCAGGGTGGAGAAGGGGCGGTCACTAGTTGCATAGGAAATTAAACACAGGAAGATACTCGTGAGAGCATGAAAAAAAAAAAAACTAACTTGAAAATATATACTGTCATTGCTAAATGACCCAGGAACCTGTCCATCAAGCACCAGGTGGGTGATCTCAGTCAGCTGTATGAACTTTCTACTAAACAGATGTCCTGCAGTATCCAAGAAGGACGTGGCATGAACTTTCTTAGGATTACAGAAGACCACGGGTGTGGAATATTCTTGTCTCCCTGGCACTTAGTAGAAAAAGACCATCAAATTTATGGATCATGTTACAGAAAGAGGGCCCAGCTTCAAAACAGATCTGTAAATTTCAGGAAATCAGTCCGTAGCAATTGGTGCCCGCGGTTTTTGAACAGCAGTAATTCACTATATATTACTGAAAATAGCTTATGGGATTATGAAGGCTTAGGGTACTGTGTTATGGAGGAATGGCAAAAATTAGCAGATCAAGGAGGCAATGTTGCTATTCTTGAAAAAGAAAAGTTATTTGGAGGAGTCGTTATTTAAAAAAAAAAAAAGGGAGGGGGGAACCAGGCACAACGTTGTACTAGATAGATATGGTGCTAGTGCCACCTGCTGTTGGAAGTATGAATCGCAGTTATCCAACCGCTGGCCTAATCTGTTGCACTGAATGTAGAAGGGTTGTTGGGAAGGGAGTGGGTAAGTGGCCTCAGGGAGGCTGTGTGGATCAGATCTTCCCTGTCATCCTCTTCATGACCAGGGAGTACCAGAAGGGCTTATTGGACCTGCCTCCGTGTACAGGGTTTTCTGTCAAACTTTTGCTAGTGACAGAACGCAGATGCCAACAGCTCCTAGCACTATGTTCTAAAGCAACAGTTCTCAATGCTCCTAATGCAACCCTTTAATACAGTTGTCATATTGTGGTGACCCACAACCATAAAATTATTTTCATTGCTACTTCAAAATTGTAATTTTGCTACTGCTATACATCAATCATAATATAAAAATTTTTGGAGCCGGGAAGTGGTGGCGCATGCCTTTAATCCCAGCCCTTGGGAGGCAGAGGCAGGCAGATTTCTGAGATTGAGGCCAGCCTGGTCTACAGAGTGAGTTCTGGGACAACCAGAGCTATACAGAGAAACCCTGTCTCGAAAAACCTAAATAAATAAATAAATAAATAAATAAAATATTAAATAAATAAAAATAAAAAATAAAGAAAGCAAAATAAATATTTTTGGAGACAGAAGTTTGCTAAGGGGTCGCAAGCCACAGGTTGAGAACCGCTCGCTGCTCTGAGGGAACCCAAGGTGTATTGCTAAATGCAATGCTATTTCCTGTCAAGCTTTGAAAAACAAAACAAAACAAGACAGAGGGCATGAAGCAGCTGAGAAATTTAAAAAAAAAACAAAATGATGGGGATGACAGAGAGAAGGAACTGGAAAGAGATCACCCGGGCAGCAGATCCAAAGCCAGGGGCAGTAAGGTCTGGGAGGTGCGGCCAGAAGCCAGTTACTGCAGCCTCGGGCTATCTGCTGAGCAGTCCAGGTCACCTGGAGGACTCCAGGCAACTAGAGGTCGGGGTCAGGGCTCCAGGACAGTACGTGCTGGTCTCAGAACATCTCTGAGAACAAACAAGTCAAAACCGGAAATGACGACTCCGGTCTACCCGGTAGTTTTGGTACAAAAAGATGCTGCCTGTGGCAGGGCATTCTGGACAATCTTCTTCAGTCCGTCCGTCCCCTCTTCCTCTCAGCCCATGCGACCTTGGTAGCAAGGTGATTTAACCCTTTTGTGAACGGTTGACACACTTAGCTGCTGAGTTCCTTTTTTTTTTTTTTTTTTTTTTTTTTTTTTTTTTTATTTTTCTGCCTCTTAAAAAATATAACACATGCTATCCCCAAAGTCCCCTGGTCCATCCCCCGGGTAATGGTGTATTGATTGC
>NC_034597.1:58900029-58904692 GCF_900095145.1 Mus pahari
TTTTTTTTTTTTTTGGTTTTTTTTTGAGACAGTGTTTCTCTGTGTAGCGCTGGCTGTCCTGGAACTCACTCTGTAGACCAGGCTGGCTTCGAACTCAGAAATCCTCCTGCCTCTGCTTCCCAAGTGCTGGGATTAAAGGCATGCGCCACTACTACCCAGCCCGCGTTCCATTTTTTGTAAGCAAGTTGAAATGAGACAGAAGGCCCACCTACCCGGGGACAGGAAGCTCCCAGTGGCACCAGAACCATGCACTTGGCTTAACAAGATGTTCTTGAGACCCATCGGTTCAATCTTAGAATCAATCTATAGATTTGGGTTCTCAACCTGTGGGTCTCTGTTGTTCAACAGACAAGGGGTCGAGACCCACAGGTTGAGAACCCAAATCTATAGATTGATTCTAAGATTGAACCGAGATAAATGGAAGTTTTAGTATGATGGTTAGAATGGAATCACTATTAGGCCTTGAAGATGCAGTCTTGTTTTTCATTGAATGAAGTCAAATGTTTTCTTTTTCTCTTAAATTTAGTTTTATGTATATGAGTGCTCTGTATGCGTGCACACGTGCATCCCAGAAGAGGGCATCAGATCCCATTACAGATGGCTTTGAGCCACCATGTGGTTGCTGGGAATTGAACTCAGGACATCTGAGCCATCCCTTCAAAGCCCCCCTTCTCCCTTTCTTGTTGTTTTGAAGTCTACATTTTTAAAGTCTTCATGTTATGTGTATGTTTTTCCTAGAGTCCTTTTCTATTATTCTAGAATAACTCCATAAGTAATTTTTTTTTTCAGAAGTTAAGTAATGAAGAATGCATTTCTGGCCCTTCACTTACTTTAAAGTCAGTGAAGAGTTTGACTAAATCTAGAATACTCAGTGCAAAATGAAATCTCTCAAAAAAAAATATTTAGGGCTCTTTTTCCTGTCTCGTTGTCTGTGGCTTTTTTTGTGCCCGTGCCTGACTTTGAGAATAGGAAGTGTAAGCCTGCAGCTATGTCCTCAGGCAAAACTCTAGGCGTACAGTTAGTACAGCCACAGCTAACTGGTGACTAACTAGTGTCTGGAGTGCCCTGGTATGCCATGTTTCCCAGAGCACACTGGCTCGAGCATGAAGGTTGGCACCAGTGCCGGTCTGATTGAGAGATACACTTATGGCTTATGGAACAGGCCCCTCACTGCCTGCTGATTGGCTTTGTGGAAGTGATCGGGCCCTGAGGACTTTGACTTAATCCATTGATACATTTGCTTTAATCCATTGATACATTTATATTCAGATGGCATTGCTAGGATGTGGTGAAAATTAGGAGACTGGATCCAAGGTATATAGAAAGTCAGAAATCAGGGGCACGCGCTCCCATCCTTTCCGGCCTCCATTTCCCTAGCAACCGCCATTCCCCTCTCTTCTATAAGGTTGACAGTTTTAAGATTTATTTATTTATTTTATGTAGATGAGTACACTATAGCTGTACAGATGGTTGTGAGCCATCATGTGATTGTTGGGAATTGATTTTTTTTTTTTTTAAGGGCCTCTGCTCTCTCCGGTCAACCTCACTCGCTCCAGCCCAAAGATTTATTTATTATTATACATAAGTACACTGCAGCTGTCTTCTGATGCACCAGAAGAGGGCATCAGATCTCATTACGGGTGGTTGTGAGCCACTGTGTGATTGTTGGGATTTGAACTCAGGACCTCTGGAAGAGCAGTCAGTGCTCTTACCCTCTGAGTCATCTCACCAGCCCCAGTTGACAGTTTTAGTTTCTTTCTAAAAGTGAAAGCTTGAAATGTTTGTCCTCCAGTGGTTGACTGATTTTAGTTAACCAAGTGTCTTCTAGGTCCATTACACTGCTACAAATGACAAAATGTCCTTCATAATACTCTATTGCATATGCCCACCATGTATTTGGTTTTCAGTTTTGTTTCAATGTGTTCATCTACAGGGGGACATGGCGGCTGTGCCCACATCCTGGCTGTTGTGAATAACGCTGCAGCTGACAGGAACTTGAGAGCCCAGGCACTTCACTGAGGGTCTGGTTGGCATTTTGAGTGAGCCCAGAAGTTGGGTTGCTGGATTCCCAGGTAAGAACATTAGATGGTTCTGTCTGCTGGCTTCAGGGTCCTCGACTTCTATCCCTGTCCTGTTGCTTCCGTTAACTGTGCAAGCCGTATTATTTAGGACATTTGCTAGAAGAAACATTGTGATTCGGATAGAAAGTGTTTCCCCAGAGTGTTCCTATGCAGAAGGTGTGGCCTTCAGAGCTAGACTGCTAACGTCAATGGAGGAACATTCCCTAAGTTAATTCATACCCAGTGGGCTGTAAGGGGTAGGGCCAGGATGGAGGAGATAGGCCACTGTGGGTGTGACTTTGCAGGGTGTATCTTGTTACCGGCCCCCTCCTGGCCCCCTCCTGACTGTCTGCTTAGCTGCCACATCCTCTTGCTGCCATCACGGTCCACCTCTTCACAGGCCCAACGCAGTGGAACCGGCTGACCATGGCGGGTAGCTCTACGACAGCGAGCTGAAATAAACCTGTATTTCCTTTAAACTGTTTGCTCAGATGTGTTGTCCTAGCAACAGGAGAGTGACTGACAGAGGAATCTACTCTCCCTCTGAGGTCGGGGTCAGACATTCAACATTTTGTTCTACCCTGTTCTGAGTTTGTATATTGTATAAAAAATAAAAATTTTAAGGGATACTATGAAAATTATTTTCTTGTACACATTTATTATGTAGATGTGTTTCTGTTCTAATTTGAAAAATACAACATGATTTAAAGACCAATGCCCCCCCCCCCAAATTGGGAACATTGTGTCAATAAAGTCAAGCTGAGCTTCCCGCCCTCCCATAATTGCTGGTACACTAAGTGCTTACCGTGTGCAGCACAGTTCACTGGGTATTAAACAAGAGCGTTCAGTATAGCAGTAGGCACTGCCTCCTTACCTCTGGCTTACAGACAATGAAACACAGAGAAGTTATGTTACTTGTCCAAGCTCACACAGCCAGATGGTAATCAGAACAGAACATTAGAGCAGGGTTACTGAAACATTCTTTGTCTCAATCCCTTCTCATCCAAGATGTTTATGTCACTCCGTGGTTAAATTTGAGTATGAAGAAGTTAGTTTCATCATGACATGGTTATACATGCATACTTTGTTCATATTGCTGCCCCTTCCCTCTGTCCTCTCCTGTCTCTCTGCTCTCTCTCACTGACCCCCTCCTTCCCTCAGGGACATACCTTCTGCTGTCATGTCACATGGATTGTGTCATCCTATTACCTTCTTTTCTCTCCCTCTTCCTTAAGATCTCTTTTCCACCTCTCATGGTCCCCTTTCTAGTTTTATGACTTACAGACATGCACACACACCACACATGCATATACTCATACATTGACACACACATGCACACACATGCATGCATGTACACTCACAGACACACACATGCATATTTCTCTGTCTTCTTCTTGCTTGTTGACTCTTCTTTTTGCCCTCTCTTCCCCATCCCCCTCAGAGTATGCATATGAAGGAAAATTCATGGTGTTTATCTTTCTGTGCCTGGCTTATTTTGCTTAACACAATAATTTACAGTTCTATTTTCTGCAATGTCAGCATTGCATTTTTCTCTGTGGCTGAATAAAATACCATTGAGCATACATTTGCTTTATCCATTCATCTGTCGATGGGCATCTAGGCTGTTGTATTAGTTACCTTTTCATTGCAGTGATAAAACACATAACAAAAAGCAATTTATGAAGCCAACGATTGGTGGCACATGCCCTTAACTCCAGCACTTGGATGGTAGAGGCAGGTGGCTCTCTGAGTGCAAAATGGCAGAGGTAACTCAGCAAGCAACAGCACTATAAAGTGGCTCTTGTTTTTGCTACTTCTGTTTATAGGAAGAGAAACGAATCAGATGTTTACATGCTGAAGAATGATAGTAGGAAAGTTCTTCATTTTCTAAAAAGAGCCGTGATGTCTCCGTAAGAGTGGAGAACTCCGTGTGTGCAGTACCACACTGCAGTCTGTAACACAGTGCCAAGGCTGTGCTGAGATGTTGCAAGCAGTATTTACTGGAGGTGTGGTGCAGTAAGGATGCGGAAGGCAAGGCGGATCAAAGCATCAGTGAAACTTCAAGATGCGATACAGACAGATGGCCCCATAAACACCCCAGATTCATTACATATAGATTCCAGATTAATTTTTCCCATGATGCGTTCAGAACTTTTGCTGTCATCATTTTTTTTTTTTTCATGACCTCTCATGGTCACATACAGCACTCCATGTAGGGTTGTGAACCTCAATTTCAGAAGCTGTGGCTTAGAATACTTACGTCGTGTTTTTTGCCTTTTTTATTTTTGTTTTTTTCCCCCTCTACTTTGTGTGTGTGTGTGTGTGTCTGTGTGTGTGTGTGTCTGTGTTTAAGTTAGTCCATGGCCCCAGCCCATGGGATGATTCCAGCCACGTGCAAGGTAGATGTCCCCTTCTCAGTAAACCCCTCTGGAAACCCTGTCAAAGATGCACCATGAAGTGTGTCTCCTAGGTGATTGTAAATTCAGTGAAGCTGAGAGTGACTTGGGCCACTTTCTGTGCAAAGCGCTTTTCTTTCTTTCTCTTTCTTTCTTTCTTTCTTTCTTTCTTTCTTTCTTTCTTTCTTTCTTTCTTTCTTTCTTTCT